>NC_056743.1:1094265623-1094305611 GCF_019279795.1 Protopterus annectens | reverse complement strand
AAATCACTAGTGGAGGAAGGAAGGACTCACAAGACTGCTAACTGCTCCACAGGTCCACCCATGAATGAATCCTCAAAGATGGGTAGCAGAGCCTGAAAGAGTTATTAAACCAGTGCAATCCAAAAATATGGTTTTGAAGTAAAAAAAAAAATGCACCGATTCCCAAAAGCACCATTTCCTACCCTTAACACAAATAGTACAAGAACAGATAAGTAAAGCTTAAAAAAACAGATTTTACACTAAATGCTACCAAGCATTCACTGTAGTAAAAACTGCTCAAACAAGGATAACAATCCATACAAAATACATTTCCAACCCCAAATAATATTTTCATACAAAAAATAAAATTAAAAGAAACACTAAATTTATTCAGAGAATTACAGCAGCAGTAGGTTTTCCCCAGAAGACTTGCCTATGCAGATCTGAAGGATCAGTAGCAGACTACAGATCCACAAGGTCCACAGATAGGAACAGTTCCGTGGCAAGAAAGCTATGAAGCTTTTGGCATTCTAACTGCCTGTTATATACGACTCCGATAGAGTTACTTGTAGTTTTGAGCACATGGAAGACATCCTTAAGCTTCGAAAACCTGGTTGGGTTGGTCATATCCTTGTTGATATGCAAGTATGTATTTATATATATATATATATATATATATATATATATACACACACACACACACAGAGAGAGAGATGCACTTCAGAATATTGAAGTATAAAAATATGAAACAAAACATCAATTTGAAAGGGTCAAAACTCAAAATAACAGAAAAAACTCATTTTTGTAGGGTGCAAGCTTCCATGCATCCCACCACCCTCTGCTAATTATATACTAACTCCAAGATCACACAACAGTGGTGAAAAGGCAAATTCTCACTCCCCGCTGTTCCACTAAAGCAATCAAATGAGTATTTGATAACTTCTGCCATTGGTAAAAATACTCATACCTCTCAACTGCACAGGTTTTCACAGAATGTCCATCTTTTTTTCTCCTTCTTGGTCTGTTCTGCATAAAAATTGTGTTTTTTTGAGAAATTGCTAGGATGAGCCAAGGATTAACGTCTCTAAATAAGGACATGGATTTTAGTTTTAGATGTTAAATCTTTCAGAAAATGCATGGCAACACAAATCTGTTACTCTAAGTTAAGAGCAACTGTTCACAGTGTTCATATACATCGACTTGACAGTTTTCAGATAAGAGGTGAAGTATTTAAGAAAAATGGAAGATTCTTCTGCGATTCCAAAAAGGTTGTGTATTTAGCCAAGTATAAGGTTTGCCCTATGTTCTACCTGGGGAAGACGTTTAGAAAACTAAAAGAATGAATATATGAACATTTGTTTGAAATTTGGAAGAAACAAGTATGAATGCTTTATATAAACATATAGAAAAGGAAAGTGAACATAAATTTCAGTTTTTAGTGTTGCAGCAAATGGTTTATAATCCACAAGGTTCCATTATAGATGAACAGTTAGAAAAATGTTAACTAAAGTGACAGTTAAAGTTGGATGCTATTAGGTTTCTGGGATTAAATAAAAGTATTTCTATTAACTCAGTGTTAAAATTAAAATTTAATGGTATGTAGTTGCATGCATATTTATTGGTCATCAGCATTTTAATATAGTTAATTTAATTGCTATTGCTTTTAGCTTATTATTGGATAGATGAAGATATGTGATGGATAATTTTAAATATTTAAGTGTGATTTTTAATTATGTTCTGATGAAAATACCTATGTGAGGAACGAAAGCACTCCATCTTGAATAAAGTATTACCTGGTAGACAGACCTGTAGATCATAATGTGTGTTTTGTACCCTTTAAGCCACTGTAGTTCATGGGCACATGCAAATAAGTAGTGAGCATGTGCAAGCACAGTGCCATTTTGTGTAAGAAGTCTGAGTAAAAGCATGTGTGTGTAGCAGTCAGTCAGTTTGTTCATTTAAGTTTTATGTTCCAGTCATCCATCCTGATGTGTGTGTAATAAAAATATTACACAAGACGAGCGACATGGTGTCAGAAAGGGATTCAAAGTCAAAACCATGAGGCGCACAGTCAGTAATGGAGGAATATACAGGAGTGGCTCAAATGACTTGCAAACAGGTCAGAAAATATTTCCAGGTACTTAAACTTGTTTACATGTTTTTTTTTTTTTACTCAAAGAACATGAAACAAAGCATTCAAAACAAATTACTGAATAAACAAAATGTTCAAACCACAACATAGATAAAAGTACTCAAAATTATTACGAAAACATTTGAGACAATATCCAAATCATATAAAAATGTTCAAAAAAAACCCATATTTTTCACACTGTACTACTTTCCCCCCATGCTATTATAGTAGATATTCTTGTCAGAGGCAATGGTGAACTCGAACATGATAGAAACCTCAGGAAAGTTCTAGATCATGCTCGTTAGGTAAATCTTAAAGCTGAATCCTCAGAAATGTAAATTCTGGCTACAAGAAGTTACTTATGTGCGTCATTTATTTACCAATTCAGGCTTATGACCAGATCCATCCAAGCAAGCTACAATTCTTGAGATGCCAGCTCCAAACAATGCCACATCTTTACATTTCCTTGGCTTGGTCAACTATTTAGACAAGCTCATTCCTGATGAGTGCCCTTTCAGGACCACTATGAGAGCTGACATGCAAAAATGTAACTTGGTCTTGTCTGGACCACCACCAAAGAGCATTTGATTTCCTGAAACAGAAAATTGACAGTCCACTCACCTTGAGATATGATGTTCACAAACCTCTAACTCTTTTCTGTGATGCTTCAACATATGGTCCTGGTGCAGTAATTCTTCAAGAGGGCAGACCAGTAGCCTATCCATCTATAACTCTAACCCAAACTGAGATGCAGTATTTTCTGAAAATCAATGCACACAGCTCCAGATAGATTGCAATGCATGATGTTAAAATTGCAAAAGTACAATTTCAATATGGTTTACACAAAAGGCAAACCTTTATCTTGCTGGTACGTTATCCAGATTGTGCAGACAAACCACTGACAGGCATGACAATATGAAAGCTGATTTTGAAGTCATAACTTTTTCATCCACACATCTTGATGAGCTCAGAAATTATACAGATTCAGATCCAGTTCTTCAGTAGCTGAACAATTTTATCAGTCAAGGATGGCCTGCAAAACAATCTTGTTTACTACTAGATGTACAGGAGTATTTTCCTTATACAGAGGAGATTTTGATGGAAGATGGTATCAAAGGTCCAAAAGTGGTAATCCCAAAGTCCTTGCAACAAGAGTACATTAAAATCTTGCAATGAGGTCACCCGGGAACTAATTCTACCAAAAGAAGGGTGAGAGAACTAGTATTTTAGCCTTCTCTGTCAAAAGATACTGAGAAGGAAATCTAAACTTGTTCTATTTGTAACAGTACCAAACCACACCAACAAAAAGAACCACTTCAGCTAAACCAGATTCCTGAACTACCTTGGTCGACAGTAGCCAAAGATATTTTCAAAATGGGATGGTCAGCATTTGGTATTAGTAGACTTTTATTCAAATTGGTTTGAAGTTGACTTCCTAACCTAACTTCCAGTCAGACTATATACTTAAAGGTACATGTCCATGGCAAAATTAAGGACATTGAAAATAAGCCTATTGATGAAACCATAAAAAAGCCTAGCAACTATTTCCACCACTACATCAAACATTAGCTGCTAAGTGAAATGGATATCAGGAAACTATCTAAAAAACCTTCCAAGAAAAATCTTATAACTTACAGGGAGAAAGAAAAGCATTGCTTGAGCTAGGCAATGATTAATCCAGGCACATAGTGAAGGCAAACAAGGGATGAGGTATACTTGCAAGTGATGCCACTAGCTACAACCGAAAGATAGAGAACATACTGGAGGGTAACAGATTTTATGAGTTATTTACCATGGATGACATAAAAAGAGCATACAATTTATAGAACACCAATATCACCACATTATGGGAAGAAAAAACTTATGACTGAAGATCTTTATAATTATTTATGGAGCCCATGCTTTCCTTTCTTTTTTGGAATACCAAAGCCATACAAGAACAGAGAAGATCCACCTTATAGACCAGCGGTAGCAAGTGGAGGTTCCTTTGCTGAAGCCAGAGCCATTTACCTTGATTAATTGCTGAAACCTATAGCAGAAAAGTATAGTCATACATAAGAGATTCAATGGATTTTTTCAGGAAAATTTAAAAATTACAGTGGCAGCAGACACTATTTTATTAACTATCAACATGGAATCCTTGTAAGCAGTGCCCCCTCACAATTACTGTATAACAGCAGCTATGGAAACTTTTGAGAAAAACAAGGTACACAGGGCACAGCTTCAAAAGTTAAGCAAGCTCATTTATTTTGTACTGGTCTTTGTAGTGTTTGCCATTGAAGGTAAAAAAATTAAACAAAAAAAGGCTGGTATAGCAATGGGGGCTGCCATGGCTCCCAGCATAGCTAACATAGCCCTGGGCAAGTGAGGAGGACTTTCTGTTAAACACAGATTACATGCAGCATATCACGTGCTATTTGCATTGTATTGATATTTTTATTGTGTGGGAAGGTGACACCTTGCAGCTTGTAGATTTTCACTTCTCAAACAACCCACTTCCTGAAGTTTGCCTCTTCCCATAGCTATACTTCAACCACTTGATTAGATATGCAGATTTCCAAGGACACCAACAATAACAGAACCACTACTGATCTATTCAGAAAAGCAACAAGGGTTAATTTATTACTCCATATTAAAAGTCTGCATCCTGCAAAAATGGGTCTATACTATGATCGAAGACTCTTCTCCAAACACAATCAACACATATACAGGGAATGCTGTAAATGGCGAATGACCACGTCCTTGAATTTTTTCCTCGGGAAAAAATTTAGTTGGCTGTTATCGGGAATTGCCTTTTTCTTCAATGTAGAGCAATTGCAGAGTTGGTATATTTATAGTTAGGGGGTGTGGGGGGCCACAGCCCCCCACTTAGTGTTTTAAAGTTTTTTTTATTTTACGGCCACGTGAATTTTTCCCAGAAGAAAATAAAAATTTGAGAACATGGCCATTCCCAGTTCACAGTGTTTGCTGTATACGTGCCAATTATGTGTTTGAAGAGATTCTTCGATCACATAATATAGACCTGAAAAAACAAGTATAATGTGATGAAGTCCCAGGGCTATAGATTAGCTAGAATTACCACAGAGATGGAACCATTTCTGAGACACCAGAACTTGGATTAGATTTCCTAGTGAGAGGATATGAAAGTCAGATGTTAAACATCCTGGAACCCATTACAGAACTGAAAAGGACAAGCACCTTCACCTAACTTCCCCAGTAGGAGAATGTTAACAAATTCCATTGAGAATAGCAAATACAAAAATAGCTGCATCCTAACATACACTTTGGATTATAACCATATCAAAAATGTTAAAGAAAACTGGGTCATTGTCACAGAAAACCCTTATCTGATTAACGTTTTAGGTTAAGCCCCATCCTTTGTTTACAAAAAAGGCCAGGAACATCAGATGTTCTGTTGAATTCTATATGAGAAACAAAGATGTGAAGCTAATTGTAGATTTTGTATATTTATACAGCAAGGTGATTTTTATTGCCCTTATTTAAAGAAAATCATTAAGATCAATGCAGAGGGTGACTAACACTACAAAAGTAATTTACAGTGCAATTAATGGGATGCATTTTATGCGGGCCAAACTGTAAATAAACTTAAGCGTAAGATTTCATGTCATCTAGCAGAAATCTGCTCTGGATGTAAAAACAATGCACTAGCCAAACACCTTGCTCTGCATAAAAGAAACCAGTTTTAAGTTCTAGATACTGGATCTCAGACATGGGAGATCTTGAAGGACATCCTGAATATGCTGGAAAAACTTGAACTCATGTGGCAATTAAAGCTGAACTCTTTCAGGAAGCCTGTACTAAACTATTACTGTTCACTTAAAAGTGTACTGGACCTTAGAAAATTGCCACATTGTTTACATGACTACATTTTATTTTATTGTTCCAGTTGGTTTTAAATACCTTGGTAAATTTTATATTTTGTCACTTTTTTCGTCTTTTTTCCACTTTATTTGAAATTATGTTTAACAATACTAATTATACAATATTTTTTGTAGATAGTTTAGGGTTCTTGTACACAGACCTGAAGTCTAGGACAAAAGTCATCTTGGTTAACAGGTTATGGAAATAGAATATGTTTGCACAATAGATTTTTTGCATGCAAAATGAGTATGTATATATTTATATGTATTTTTAGTTTGCCAAATGATCTAAGGTTTAAATATTTCCAACCATGTAGTATACCGTCTTGGATAAAATCACAGACAATCTGGTTAATAAGAGGTACCACATCATTAATTTTATTTAAAGTACATAAGTGTTATATTATTATGACAGCTACTAAGTAGGGCAAGACCAGCCTGAATGTCAATGATGGGGGAAGGGATGCAAATTTGCCAACATGTATACCAAAACAATTATTCTGTTATTTTTGTTTTACTTGGATCACTTGTCTGTGAGCTTAATAAAGGATTTTCAACTGGAAACAGACTGTCTACCCTGCTTGGGTTACCTTTGAATACTTAGTTCTGTATATTTCAAAATATATATTTTTTGACACAAGTTCTCTAATTCTAGTACTATTAGCTGATCTTATTAATATACAGTTATATATATAACATATACATACATATAAAATGTTTCACACAAAAGTTTTACACTGTTTTGTTTTCACTTAACTATCAGTTATAATTTTGTCAGCTTTGAACAAACCTTGGACACAGTGTAGATCTTCTTTAAAGAAAAATAAAATCAAACTTCCTTCCGTACTCATGATTTTTCTTTTCAGCCCAATATTTAATTGTAAAGCCTTTCCATAATTACATCCCCAAGTCCGTATTGTTACATCTTTGAAATTTCTTTACTTTTTGTGGTCAATGGTAACTGTGAAATTACATAAAGAACTTCTTGGTTTATATTCTAGCACTTCAGGTATCTCTTGCAAACATAGCAGGTGTGTGCATTTCCTTGCCTGGACTATTTTCACTTCCAAATGTTTACCTCCCTTGGGCATCTATAAAAGCTACCGATTTACAGGCAACTGGTCTTCTCTCTGTACAGCCAGAGCACCTATATCATTCTGACTGTACTCTACTTACAATATAACTTTTTTTTTTTTTTACACCATATTACTTTAGCACTAGGGGATCAGTGACTAGCTTAAGCATATCAAAACTCCTCATTCACAGCTCCATTTTTAGGATATGTATTGACTTAATACTATTTTTTATTTATCCTTAAATTATTGTGTGTGCTGTCGACCAGATTAGGCCAACTAGGCCTATGGACTATATTGAGGGGAGACCTGAAATAGTATTCAGACCGATTAGGGAAATTTGACCAGGGTATCAGGACAATTTATTTTTGGTATGCACTTTGGGATCTTTTACATCCACTTGACCACCACCAACTCACATGGGTGGGACCTTGGTTTAATGTCTCCTCCAAAAGGACAGCAAACTCAGGGGTACAGCACCTCTCCCCCTGTGCTATACTGTTAGCAACAGAAATGACTAAACACCTGGTGCAGGATTTGAACCCACCGTCTTATCCTTCATTATCCAAGATAAGTATGCTAAGTGTTGAGACTGTTAGACGTATAGCTATTTCAGACATAAGTACATAAACCTCTACCTACTTGGCTTCTGGCCTTGACATGAACATAAGGTTTCAGACCCATGATATTAGAATATGACCTACAGATTTCAGATATGTTAGAGTTCACATTTTGTTCTCACTTGGTTTGAATTTATATTACTATACAGCAACTTAAGTCTCTTGTCATGCTCTTCTTGTAGTTGACACTAAACTAATAATCAGCTGTGTCTGTAAAACCTTCCAAGCTTTCAGAAATATAGGCAGTAGCTACACAGAGATGATGAAATACCAACAGAAGTCTAAGAAATCTGTGCCTCCCTAATGCCAGCTCTTGTGATGTAGATAAAGCCCCGACTGTGGCCCAGGAACCCACATTTAATAAGCAGCTCAGGCACATGATGAAACTGGCAGAGGATGGGGAGCAGGGAAATTTGGATTCATCTAGCCCTAATTCTTTGAAGGGATGGTACTGCAGTACAGGTACTAGAGAAGGGTTTATGCTCACCAATCCACTGTCTGGTGGTAGACTTCATTAGCAAGTGCACAGGAGTTTGCACTTGCTGGAGAAAGGCATTCTGGGTCCCACTGGTGATGCAGGTAGTTTTTCCCAGCTCCAGGGAAGGGTTAGGTCATACAAATGCCATCATTGCCAAGATGTTAGAGCACAAGCAACCCTTATGGCTGTCTGGGGCAGCCCCTCACTGCCTTTTACTTGACATAATGTTCTGGGATAATTCCCTTATATGGGGGAACAAATGGGCAGTATCTGATTTGGGAGGCTTGATGGTCAGTAGATGTGGGGGCAAATAGCACTTATTAGGGATGTTCTTTTCAAACTTATTAAATGTTTTAAGTTTGGAGTTTTTCTTTATCTGCCAGAAACCCTTGTTTATTTCAAGTACTGATAAGCTCTTGACATTTTCACATTCCTGATACCACTTTATCTGTAAGTGATGTGCAATTCTCCTTAAATACTATTTTCAGATCTTGTAGATCAATATAAATGCAAACTTTCTATTCTCTTTGGTTTCTTTTCAGATTTAAGTCTGAAACAGTTTCTATGATCATTTTACCTTTGTCACTGAACAAAATTTTTGTTTTAGGTGATATTCTACTGGCTACATTCCAAGACTGTATACAAATTAGGATACTTGTGCAAGATATTGTTATGGCTCCGCATGGTATCCAAAATGTGTCTGACAATTAACTGATGCTGGACATATACAGTCTGATTTCATATTGTGAATTGTTCTTACCATTTCTAATGTCTTGAAAGTCAGTGACCCAAAATGTTATAAGAATACATTAATTGAAACATTTTAAAAAAAAGTGAACCTTTTATTCTTGCAGTAACACATCATACAGTAAACTCTTATTTTATAGCTAGTATAGCATCTTTAACAAGGGATTCCTTAACATCTAATTCCTTCCCTGCCCAACAGCTATATATCACCATAGCCATACTCGCCTACAAACCTGAGCCCACATCTATATAAAATTACTCAAACTTAAACAGTGCTCTTCAGCTGATGCCCTTCCAAGCGAGTAGCTAAAATAGCAGCCAATAGCATTGCCTATCCTGTCTCAATCCTTATAAACAGGACAGTCCAAGAAATCCACATTCCCTCTCTCTGGAAAAAGTCACACATTATCCATGCATAAAAGGAGGAACTCTCTCAGACATTAATAACTTTAGAGCTATAGCAATCTTACCTCCCCTCTCCAAAACACTTGAAAAAACAATTGCTAGACTATCTCTGGTAGGAAGAACTCCTATTCACTACACAACATAGCTTCTGTCCTTCAGATAGTACTGCCCTTCTAACCTATATAGATACTGTCAATAAAGCTAGAGATAATGGCAAACTAGTCACTTCCTTATTTTTGGCTTGTCTAAAGCTTTTGATGCAGTTTGTTACAGCAAACTTCTACTTCCAAATGTCCAAACTAGGTTTCTCCCAGCCCACCATTCTGTGGTTTAAAAGCTACCTGTCCAATAGGCATCAGTCAGTAAAATGGCACTCCAAACTCTCTCCTAACCTCCCAGTCACCACTGGTGTACCACAAGGCTGTCTTTGGTCCTTTCCTTTTAACATTCACCAACACCCTCTATACGTCCACACAAGCCAGTGTATTACTTTACACAGATGATTCCACTCATTTGCACATCTGACAACATGCTACACCTCCAAAAAATTACTCCGGGGAGATAGTGGGTGATAATCTTATACAATTTTGTATATGCAGGTTGAATGTAAGAATAACTCAAAAACTAGGGATGCTTTAAATGGCCCAAAACTCATGGATGCAACTAAAACTACACTTGCCACCACTTATCATTTCCTCACGTCTTTATGGTGCTTCCATCCTTACTAACCTCCAGGCTTCACAAAAATTAAAACTTAAACAATGCTATAACAAAGTTGCTAAATTTGAAGCAAAGACCCTTTTCAGAACCCACCACTGAAAATCCTAAACTGGTAAGAACTACCTCATCAACATGCACAGCTTCTTACCACCTATAAAATTGTCCAGCATCCATCTGCCTGTTCAGCACTAAAAAGCATTCTACACAACCATGTTCCCAGTCAGTCATTGCAATCCAATGTCCAAAAACTTCTGTCTACAAACCTATCAAATCTGCTTGGCATTGTCTGTACTCAAAAGGAAGTCCTGGAACTCCTTACCTGTATCCATTAGGTCAATATCCTCCCTCCAATCTTTCAAAACCACTCTGAAAGACTTCCCAGCTAAAATCTGGCCCTGTCATGGCTCAAACCCAGGATAAACTATATCTTTAAATGTGAACAAGTACCTTTTCATTCCTTTTGCCTCCTTACACTTCCTTCTCTTACTTCCTTACTTCTATCAAATTATCTTTCCTGACTAAAAAATATACAATAAGTCTGTTTTTCCCCTCACTTCTTATTGCAATTCATGTTTGTATTAGACTAACTTTTATTTTATTAGTTTATTTATTTTACATTTGTTGACCGGGATAGTCCGACTGGAGTCGCATCCATTTTCAGCGGAGGCCCGGGGAGAAAGGCTCCAAGACAATCAGTAACATTTAATAATAAAACACATTACAGATTTGATATGTACAAAGAAAGAAAAACAAATGCACAGGTTAGGGTTACCCCCTGGTTATAGTCTGGGGAAAATTGATAGTAAATTGACTAATAATTTAAGGTAACATACATTTAGTTTCCCTACAAACTGTCTAAAATTTATCTAAATATTAAATGATTGCTCTATAACTTGTATCGATACTTAACCAATGTTTTTATATTATGTTTAATTTATCACTATTTAAACTGCAGGTATTTTTGTTTTATTTTTGAAGATTGTAAAATTACTTCTCTTAAAATGTGTTGTAATTTAGCGCTTTTCTCCCTGGGCCCCCACTGAAAATGGGCTTCTACCCAGATGGACTTTCCCGGTAATGAAATGTCAATAAATACAAACTGGTTTCAGACCCAGTTATGCCATCTTGTGTCCAGGAATGGTTAATTTACACAGTTTCCTCAAGTACCAAACAGATTCAGATCTCTGATATATGGCTTAGAATTATGAGATACTACACTGCACCAGTATACTGGGCAGCCACGGTGGTGCATCGGTTAGCATTGCTGCCTCAGAGAAAGAGATTCTCCAGTTCAATCTTTGGCTGGGGTACCTTCTGTGCAGAGTCTGCATGTCCTCCCTGTGGTCGCATGGGTTTTCTCCGGGTGCTCCGGTTTCCTCCCACATCCCAAAGACATGCTGTAGGTGGATTGGACACTAAATTGGCCCTAGGCATGAGTACTTGCATGTATATGCACTCCCTGGAAGGTTAGGTGCTGGGCTGGCAACTCAACACCATAAAAAAAACTACTGCCAATCATGAGTGGACAGGTGATCCACTGTGGCGACCCCTAACCGGAAAAGCAGAGACACGATGAAGACGCTTTACACCAGTATCTGTTCAACTTCAATCTGTCACAGATTCTTAGTATTTCTTTTACACCACTATCTCACAGTCTGATGCATCTTCAAGCATTACAGTACCAGGCCATTTCACTTTTAAAGTAACAGACCATTCATTTTCACATTTCTGTTCAGCAATATGCAAATTATTTTGAACACACTTGTTTAGGTGTTTACACATTTTAGATAATTACATTTTTAGCATGGATTTTGGAACCTTGATTAAATGTTGAAAAACTTTCCTGTTATATGTATAGCAAAAAACAATATAAACTTGAATTTCAGTAATGTAATTTTTTTCCACTGGCCTCATTGTTGGATTCTTTCTTTGTTACGGTACTTTGCCTCATGGCTTACGTTGGTTCATACTCATTACTTCCGTAACACATCACGCCTTCATTTCATATATTTTATCTGGACTCTCATTCATATTTTCCATACTTTTTCCTCATTTAATTCTTGTGTGCGCACACTGGTAATTTCTCAGTTTACACAGAGCCACATCTTTTGATAAGTCAAGGTCTATTTCATTTAAACAGCTGTCCCTTTTTTCCCCATCACTTTACTTTGTGTTTGTTATTTTGCATTGATAAACAAGTAATAACAAGGGAATTGTGATAACAGAAAATATTACATCAGTTACATCTCCAAGAAATACAACATTCTAGGTGCACCAGCTATATGCAGAGTAATTGCAAAGCATACAGAATCTTTAAAATTTGTGGTGCGACTGAATGAACCTCATTACTGCATATGTGGCAGACTGTTGCACACTGTCTCTATTACTCAATGTTTGCCATACGTAGTGTACAACATACAAAACATATCTAACAATTAGGTGACTATACACCTTGTTTTTGAATCAGGCAGATTGAATTGATCTCTAAGCAATGGTATTTTCTCTCAAGAAAACTAAAAGTTAAATATCTTTGTAGTTTCTTCCCAAGTACTTGCAGGAATGCTGCATGTACTTTTTTTTTTTTTTTTTAGATTTTTTCAGCCAATTTATTTGCTGTGAAGAAAAAATTAAATTTTTAGATCTGGACTGACTGCTGGAAATGTAGTGCAGCAATAAGAGAGATAATATTGTCCCTTGATAAGGATGAGGTACATGTCCTGTCTAAAGGTTTGTTATTTATTCCCACAACATTTAGTAAGTTTGAAGAGACTTTGAGAGATTTCAAATTGTTTATTCGTAATTTGTCATTAAGAATTGAGTTCAAAGGGACTAACACTGTACCCCGCTCTAGTAATAGGAAACCCAGTACGTATGTACCCCAGATCCATCCCCTGGTGGCAGCCTACAGTAAGCTTGTTGAAGATGACTTATATCGAATGAGGGGACAAAGTAAACAATATAACAGAGGTAAACAGAATCTTAATTTTAAACAGCGGAGAGCATTGCATGGTTTACGTAATAATAACGATATCACCATTAGACCCGCTGATAAAGGTGGTGGTGTGGTCATTTTGGACACCCCTAGATATCAAGCGGACATGGTTGAGATGTTAAGTGATAGGAAGTTTTATGAGCCCATTTCATTAGAGGCCGTAAACTCTATTGTCAATAGAATTGATTCTATGCTAGGTGACTTATTTAGAAGTGAGATTATAGACTTTGAATTATTTAATTTTTTACAAGTCCCTCACCCATTAATACCCACCATTCAGGGCCTCCCAAAGATTCATAAAGACAGAATTCATCCACCATTGAGACCGATTGTAGCTGGGAGGGGTTGGTCCACTGAGCCACTCTCCATCTATATAGAAAGCAAATTAAGACCTGTTGTGGACGCTAATGCTTACATCCTGAGGGACACTAAGCAATTCCTATTGGACCTTTATCAGTTCACTACTACCACAACCTCGATGGGGAGTTACAATTTTGTAACTATGGATGTCCAATCCCTCTTTACAGTGATCCCCAATTCAGAGGGTATAGACATGGTAGGTAGCTACCTCAGAAGAGTGACAGGGCAGTCTGATACAGAGATAGATCTACTTTTGACATTTTTAGAAGTCATTTTAGAATCCAACCTTTTCTGCTTTCTTGACCAGGTTTTTCTCCAGAGGGATGGCGTAGCTATGGGCACATCTTGTGCCAATAGCTACGCCAACCTGGTCATGGCAGAATGGGAAATGCGACATCTATTTAAGAATGATCATTATATTAGGCACATCCCGTTCTATAGGCGTTTTGTGGACGACCTATTCCTTCTATGGACAGGTACATCCATTGAATTGGATATCTTTATAAACGAGATTAATTCCGTTACTGATTTTCTTTGTTTTACAGTAGAGTGGTCTGAAGTTAAGATTCCGTTCTTGGATGTCTTTGTAGAGAAGTTGGAGAATGGGATGATCAATACTGGGCTGTATCGGAAATCCTGTCATAGGAATACACTGTTACATCGTCATAGCATGCACCCCGGCTATGTATATAGGAACATAATCCGGGGACAAGCTATGCGTATTTCTAGGTACACTCCATTTGACTCTGACTATAGTGTAGGACTGGGTGAACTTGAGGATAGGCTGAGGGCACGTTGTTATAGTTCGGTCGATCTCACTTTTGGGATGATGGACATTACTGGACTGAGGACTAGTACAGCTGCACCATATTTTTCTGCTGGAGCCATTAATTCTTCTGTTGGAGATATTAATTCCACTAATGTTATCAGTACAAATGATAGGACTAACAGGAGCATGGAATCTCCTGTTTTTCCGGTATATTATACTAAGGACATAGGCTCCATTAAGGATGTTATTACCACACATTGGCATATTTTATTGATGGACCCTATGGTGAGAGACGTCATTGGCGATAGACCTAGATTCATTTATAAGAATAAGATGAACCTTAAAAGGTTATTGTGTTATCTGAAGCTTATACACTCAGACAAACATACAGGTCCATTCTATACTAGACCTTGCAATAGTTGTAATTTTTGTTCCTACATTGATTCAGATCCTATATTCATACATCCAACAGGTCTTGGTAGTTTCACCTCATGAGCTCATGGGAATTGTATGTCTACTGATGTGGTGTACATGGCATCCTGTATAGGATGCCATGCGTTTTACATTGGGAAGACCAATAAATGTCTCAGGGATAGAGTACGTGAACATGTCTGTCACATTAGGATAGGCACTATTCACAACGCCCTAGCTAAACATGTTCTCGATAGAGGTGATGGACATTCTTTCAAGTTTAAAATATTAGAGAAGATATGTAGAACTATTAGAGGAGGGGATGTTGAAACATTTACTGAGGCCAGAGAAACAAATTGGATTATGAGGTTATGGTCCGATATGCCCCCTGGACTTAATGGGAAGGTCCCGATACAACCCTTCCTGAGAATGAGGAAGATAAGAGGCTAATTAATTTTATGTTGTTTTATTAGTTATATATATAGTGATGGTAGGTTCTTTCATATATATTTTTATATGTTTTTCTATATATGTTTTTATATACATATAATTTTAATTGGATTCTATCGTCAGTCATGGTTTGATTGTTGGTATAAACTTTTTGTAGACCTTTATGTTTTAGAGTCTTACATGTTATATATCTTATATATACAATTGATTTTATGAGTTTTTGAATGGTTATTAGACTTGTTACATTCTATTAATAAGCAATTGGTGTAAGGATATGTTTGCATGTCACTAAGGAATGTTCATGCATTTCCCGCCATGCTGTGTATTTAAATCAATGCAGAGTTCTTTTATTTAAAGGTCGGAAGAAGCTATTTAGTGAAAACGCTAACCCGTTATTGCAATAAATATATATTTTTTATCAGATTCGACTTTGTCCGTTTTGAACTTGCTGAGATTGGAGCTATCTGGTTCATGGGACATTACATTTTCATATTTTATCCCTTCATTGCTTTGCTCTTGTACTGTCTTTTGTTTTATTAATTGTCCCTTGATAAGACTTTAAACAGAGATCCATCTGGTTGAGTTGGTGGATGTGAAAGATTCCAGAGCACCTATCGAAAATAGTGATCCTTCATTTAACACAATACAAAAACATTCTTTACACATTTACAAAATGTATATATTTAGACATTTCAATTTTTTTCTTATAACATCCCTCAATCATTTACATGTAAACAAAATTTCACTTTCATTTCAAATAACCTATATTACATAAATAAATTCTTACCTGCCTTTATCATATATTCTTTCTTGTTCTTATAATGTCCATACATAATCATATTTATATTGTTTATATCAGTATTTTAAAAAATTCCTCAACTTTTTCCAGAGTTTCACCACTGTTTCACATTTAAATAAAAATACACAGTTTCCTCCTCTCCCAAAAATAAATACACTCTCAACTTTATTTTATGGCATTTTCCTCTTTACTGGAATTTATTTATTAGCAGTCTCCATAGGAAATCCTGACACTATCTTGGCACACCACTTTCTTCTCTACTTTAATGGTTTTAATCACTTCTGGTATATTTCCCAAATAATTTACATGATTGTGAAGATAGGTAAAAGCTGCCAGCCTAGCCAGACAGAATTCTGTAGATAATTTTGTCATTTGTAAATATTAATGTAAGCCACAGACTTGTTCTTTTAAATGTGAAAGGACTGCATTGGATATTGAAGTGGAAACATGTAACAGTGCACTCTTAACCCTTATGTAAAGGAGATCAAAAGTATTATACATAAAAATTGGAATATTTTGCGGTGTGATGAGGGGGTGCATAATAAATTGGGAACTGAACCCCTTTTTGTATACAAAACTGGAAAGAATTTAAAAAGGAAAATCCAAAATAGTGATAGACACAACAATACAAATTCTGTAGGTACAAGCAAATGTGGACACAGTAATCAGTGTTGTGCCATATAGGAGGAGCACACCCACACTATAGACAATATCAACAAAACAGTAAGGTTGAAAAAGGGCCACTGTCAGACCCAGTTTGTGATTTATTTAGCCATCTGTACAAAATGTCCGTGTTTCTACATAGGAAAAACCGAGAGGAGGTTAAGAAACCGGAAGATATGACCATCTTTATTGTATAAGAAAGCAAGATACTAATAATGCCCTATATAGACATATTAGGGATAGTGAGACTTGTAACACTTTCAAGTTTACAATTGTAGTGTGTAAAGATTAATCCTAGAGGAGGTGACATGAAAGGTATATTGGGGGAAAGAGAAGTGAAGTGGCAATTATTATTAAATGCAGCCACTTACCTCGGATTAAATGATTGTATTCCCACCAAGCCCCTGTTAAGGGAGTAGAATGGATAAGAAAAAAGCAATATTAATAGTAGGGTAGGTGTTGTTCCAAGTTGATAATACTCATCGAGTTACAAGTTTCCCACAGTTTTGTGTGTTTATTGTGAGACAACTAAAAGTTGTATTTTTAACATTTTTAAGTTTTTATTTTTATTTTACAATGTAATTTTATTATTGAATTTATTATGAATTTTATATTATGCATAAACAGCAATATAACTGCTTAGTTATTTTACTGTGCATTTTTATGATTTTAAATGGTTGTTGTGTTATGAGAATCCATGTCAGGATGAGTCATTCAATATCCATGAAATGAATATTCATGAGATCAAATTGGTGTATCACAGGATTGGATAATTTGAATTAATTAGTACTATTTAAAGGCTGTTAGTTTGAGAAATGGTGTTCTGAAGAAGTCTATGGAGGACAGATGAAAGCGCTTAACCTGATGTACTAATAAACAATAGTTTTGGTATTTTCTGTCTCTTTCCTTGGAACTGGACAGTCATTTTTCACCAGTCATATCGCATTTATTGATTGTCTTTGATACCACACCATGCATATTTCTTTACTCTCCCACTGATTCACTAGTACTCATGTTATTTTGATATGCTGGCATACTCTAATTCTATTAAATATTACATACTTCTCCATAACTTCTACAAAGTGTCATGCCCTACTAATATCATCTAACGTAAGTTTCACATTTGCCCTTTTACTTATAACGATTACACTACAACCAACAATTCTCGACATCCCATCCCTTGTATACCATATATACTTCCTTCCATAGTACGCTATCTTTCTTGCTTCTTTCCATTCTACTCTATCATTCCCATAAAAATATTATAATCTGCGTTTAGTGTGAGGTCTCCATTTTTATTTCATTCTTCTCATCTTTCATTATAAATTTTAATAACACACTAACTCTTCATAAACAAACCCTTGTTTTGACCAGTCATTCAATACATTTAGAGAATACTCTTTGCCAGTCCATTAATTTTTTGTTACATTCTGTAGCCTATACCATTTGGGCCAGATACTGAATCAACATTTACTTTAAGTACTTCATCCGGTTCACTGATTTCTTTTTCAAATTCTTCCTTAACTTGTTCAGGATTTTTTTTTATTTTCCATTCTCTTGTTTTCCTTTTTACTCACACATTTTCCACATGTACTACAATACTCAGTTTGCTCTCTCGTTCTTTTTACCTCTCCTTTTACATTTTTCCATTTCTTATACTAATATCCTCTTACTGTTTACCCAAAATGCATATAAGTCCTTCCTTCTCCCTTGTAAATAATCTCTGCCTAAACAGTACTGAATTTTTTCTCGACTTCTTTTATGCACGTCTTTTTCCATATCATAAAACTCTTGCATTCTCTAAATTATCTCATTTATATGTTTCCCATACTTCACTTTCTCTTCCTTTCTTGCATCTTACTATTGAAAAAACGTTATACTTTTAATTCAATCCACCATTCAGACCAGTATTTATAGAAGTCCTTCATAGTTATGTGATCCCTTGCTAACTAATACTTCCCACTCCCCAGTTTCATCCCATAATTTCTCATTCATTTTATTCCATTTCCTGTGTTAATATACTCCCTTTCATCTATCACCTCTATCCATGTTGCTAAATGGTCTGAAAAATCCATCACAACTGTTTTACCATTGGCTACCCCCAAACCCTTCTGATAATGAAAAATCAATTTGAAATTCAAGTGCTACCCTTTCTTTAAGTCTAATGACTTGTTCCCCACAGTTAATTTACCACATTTTATCTCTTCCTATATTTTTACATCTTTCCCTTCCTCTCTATTTTCCCATTAAAATCACTTAAAGACCCCTACAATTATAATATTCATGTTAACTACCACAAACTAATATTTGATTAAGCCGATTATTTTTCCCTGCTAGTTGTATATATGTGTATAATGCTATAATTCTGTAAACATGTTCTGTCCATCTCACATCCATAACAGTTAACCTTCCCAATGTTACATCTAGTAGTTTCACTTTTTTTTTTTTTTTTTTTTTTTACACAAGACACTACTACTACTATTGCTACTCCAGAACAATGTTCACTTCCTAAATTCCATACATTTCACCCCAAAAATTTTGTTTGCAGCCTTTCTTCACTTGTCAGGAATATTGCATCCTCTAGCAGAATAACATCCTCATCACATTTTACATACCATTCTACTATCTATATCCTTCTTACAGTGTTAATATTTTAAAATTTTTGTCTTATTTTTTACTCTTTCCTCAAGTAAATATTTTCCTGGGTTTATGTACAAACAATTCTTAATCCTCAAAATCAGATTTTTCAGTGGCTAGAATTTCAAAAAAATACATAAATCACTTCTCCTGACCTCTCTCTTCATTAACTCTTACTCCTCATTTTCCCCCAATATTTTTTCACCTTCTATGATTTCTTCACCTGATTTACCCACTCCCCAGCCTCTTTGTCCTTCATGTAGGTGTTCTTCCCTTTCCCCTTTTTTCATTTACTATTTGCTCTTGACAATCGATCTTAAAGTGTCCCATTTTTTTTTTTTTTTTTTTAAATACAACCCTTATTCAGGCACATACCTTGACATATATGTCTTTTTTTCCCTACACTGGTTCCATTGTAACTTGTATCAATCAATAGTTAAATGAGTAAAGTTCACACAAGAAACATGATTTAGGCTGGCTAGCATTTCTTAATGTCCCTCTGACCAGCCACAAAAACAACATTTGGCAAGTATTTCAACATATATTTTTATATATCAAACAGCTTCCAGCCTCCACCCTCCAATTCCATGGGTTTCTCTTATCTCTGACTTTCACACTATTAGACAGTTTCACACAGACTCTGCATGTATTTTTAAGATGGTCTTCTTTTAGTTCATCAGTTCTAAATTGAAAATTATACAACTACTCCACCATTAATATTCCAAAACAAATCAAAGACTTATACTAATGGAAAAAGGTCCGGTCACCCAGACTTTTTCCATTAGTATAAGTTTTTTTTTTTTGGACAGCAACGGAGAACGGAAGAGCTCCGTTGCTGTTCTCGCTATGTTAAAAGAGTTTAACATAGCAAGATAACTTAAAAAAAAAAAAAAAAAAGCAACAGATTTTCCTTTCTCTGTTACTTTTTTTTAAAGCAGTCTCGCTATGTTAAACTCATTTAACATAGCGAATCAGCTTAAAAAAAAGCAATGGAGAAAGGAAAATTTCCTTTGCTTTTTTTATTAAAGCTATCTCGCTATGTTAAACTTTTTAAAAGTTTTTAAAAGCAACAGAGATCTTCCTTTCTCTGTTGCTTCCACACACAAACTTCTGATGTACTGCGTAACCATACGCATGCGCAGTACATCAGAACTGCCGCAGAATACTGGACAGCTGCGGAAGGGCAGCAAATAGGCATTATACAATGCCATTATTTAAGAAAAGTATTATTTTTCTTAAATAATGTCATTGTATAATAGCAATAATCAACTTTTGGGTGTGGGTAATGCTGGATTTACCCATGGTTGTCTTTGACCACCCGGGCTTCGCCCTTGTGACCAAACCACACCAACCGTGGGTAAATCCAGCATTACCCACACCCAGGCATGGGTTATTGCTTAAGTACTTTTTTAACACTCAAGTTACTACCAGAAAAGAAATAATTGTTCATGGGATAAATATCTTGTTACACATTTTCAGAAATTTCTTAGTCAGTCCATCAGTTTCAAATTTTAAGTCACAAAAGCCTCTGTCCTAATATGTGTGAAGGACCGAATTTCTTGAGCTTTAAAATCCAGGACAGTTACCAAATTGTCTCACATGCAGAATCTATACATCCATAGGAGTGCATAGCCATGCTATTGGATGATACATCCCAGTTCTGCTTCAATTTACTGTTAGCAACTCAAGTCTGGAAAAAGTGCCAGCACAAACATTCATAGCAGATGTTCTTATACAGTTTCTATCCTGAATGCAGCAGTAGTTTGGCACTGTCCCTAGCTGCCTCCTAAGTCTTGTGTATTGCGCTGTTGCTGACTGCTGGTTGTAGGTGTTACCCCCAAGCTGTATCCTCCGATAGGCCAACATGTTCTACAACGCAGTATGCACCATGTATATGCTCAAGCATGGTCATGCTGTTGTAATACAGAGTACTACACAGGAAGTATCCAGGTATCTTACGCATGCTATCACCTGTCTAGAGACTCCATCACTGAGCAGTTTATAAATGAGCCTAGGCATAACTGTTCTCATATTTCATGGAAATGGTATCCTGCAGTTATCAACCACAGATACAGGTGTAAGCCAGCATGACTTGTATGGAAGACAAAAACATAAAACAGGATGTGGTACTGTCAAATACCTTGTCTACTACACATCCTGTACACCTCACTACTTTTCAGTAATATGAAAATGCATTTTGTTACGAGTGGCTGAAACAACTGGTACATGTTCCTGGTATGTGCAACATGCATTCCCCAAGGGTATTAGACAGTCATCTCAATGATCATGCTCTCTGCACTGTGGATATACTAATACAATGATACTCATAACAGATGTATGCTGTGTTCCAAGGACAACATGCTGCCCTGATGGCTATGCAAGTGTAGTCTCTCCCCAGTACTGCTGGGAAGCCTGAAAAATCATAGAAACTGTGCATGATTTCAACACTCTTATGCCGTTTAGTAAAACTCAGTGTGACGTTTGATATACGTCATCGTCTCTGAGAAGGCGTGCCACCACCTAAGAAATTTTAACTGTATGGTTTGAGCCACTGGAACATCTTTGTGGCCATGGCTACAAGCCATCTGAAGATGCCTTGAGAGACACTGCTCTGGTAGATGTAAGTTAGTAGCCTGAGAATTTTAAACTTTGCTCTAATGTAGGACTTCCTTGAAAACCATG
Source organism: Protopterus annectens (assembly GCF_019279795.1). Taxonomy (NCBI): domain Eukaryota; kingdom Metazoa; phylum Chordata; order Ceratodontiformes; family Protopteridae; genus Protopterus; species Protopterus annectens. The sequence continues at coordinate 1,094,283,814 of NC_056743.1, read as the reverse complement.
GTCTGACAGTCCAGCACTTGTCTAACCCCTTCCTTTGCCATATACTTTTCATTAGTGAGGTGAGCCAGCTGCCACAAGTACTTTCAGTGTAACTGTCATGTACAACAATGCAATAATCTCAGTGACACTCTACTTAACCCCTTGCATGCTAGAAAATTCTCTCTTACTCTGACATCATTTGTGGTTTGATTTTTCTGCCCTCAAATTAGCTTTTAAACAAACATATTATATGTTCCTTATCATACTGTCCTTTCTTTTCAGCATATGGTTATTGTATATGCATAACAAACTACTGCAGGACCCCACTTCCTTGAAGCACATTAAGTATAAGGGCATAACGCTCATACGCTTAGACATTATGGTTGTAGCACTGTGAACAGATGAAACAGTTTACTGAATTCCAGCTGTTATAAGTATTTATATAAAAGGAGCATATTGTATACTGTCAATGTTTGCTTTAAAACAGTTCATTTGGCTTTACCCGACTAAACAAACCTTTTTGTCCAATACCGACGGTCTAAATTAGATTTACTTAAAAATAGTTAAAAACCTGACAACACAATAAAGTCAAACTATTTTAAAATACACTATTAAATGTAATGGACTAGCAATACCAAATTCGGATAATTTTATGAAAACGTTATAAAAAGATTCTTACCTTGTATCTATTTTCACTAAAGAGATACTAAGATGAAAATGCTGAAATTCTAATTATGTAAAAATACAAAGTTAAACATACCTACAGTTCCTATAATTGTAGGGCTTAAACTTTTTTTTTCCTCATTAATGACACAATTTGACAATATTTCATAAGTAGTCTGCTATTAATGGCATCTACCTGTCTCTGATTTATGGAACATTGGAGTATCTTTAACAGTCCATTTCATTGCTATGAAAAAAGCCTGAATGGATTATACAAATGTCCTAAAAACAGCTGAGGAATACAACTATGTTTACACTGGCTTTTTGTGTAGATTAAAAAGTCATACCAGTAATCCTTAAAACTCATTTAAATAGAAACGTGTAAACTGCAGTGATGAATAATAGCCGAAACATTAAGACAGACAGTAAAAGTGGATCTGTTAGCGCTAATCAGATTAATGTCTTGCTGACAAGCTGGAACCTCTTGAAGCAGAAAGCTTACTTTTAGTGGTATACTGGCAGGACACATCTACAGAAGCATTAGCCAGCACATACCAAACCTGGTGTAAATCATAAAACAACTATAAACCGTGTGTTAACACTGCAGCATATTTAAAAAGATATGCTGAGACATTAAGCAGTACAGAGGGATGCACAAGTTCACCTCATGATCAAAAAAGACCAAAAGTTGTTTTTTTTTCCTGCATGGCATTTTATATATCTTTACACAAACACCAAAGAGAAAGGTTGACTAACACTGCAAAGGAAGACATTTAACAAACGCAAATAAGGAAGGTTAGAATGTAAAAGCTGCAGTGATAGTCATTTGGTATTCTGTAGAGAGTCTAATTACAGAACTTCCACAGATCATGTTTCAGTGATAAAAGAATGAACAGGTGTTTAATGCCATGAATTTATGCTTTTGCTCTTTGTGATCAGCTATGCTGAGTCACTGGTACGTTGGGGAAATTTTATGCTATGAAGGCTGTGGTGCTGAGAAGGAGTGGAGCTACTAGGTTACTAGAAGGGAGACTTACTTGCTACTTATGTCCTCACTTGTATTAGACTTACAGGGCTGGAAGTAAGTGAAAGGTTATCAGGAGTATAAGGTTGGGTTACTTACAACATAATTAGACCTACAAGCGTTATAAAATTAACTACAGGTCAAACATAGCTTTTAATGTTTCATTAGTAAAATAAGGATTTTTTTTATTAAACATTATGCAGTTTAAAAAAAAAAAAAGTGACTCAGGAAGCCATGCACGAATCCCCCATTTATTTTTTGTGCTACTTTGCATAGTTTTTCAGCACTATGTTTTTCTGAGTCATAATAGTATAGTTACATAACACATTATGTAGTCAGTTCATTAAAGCAGTGCAAGTTCTATATGACTAAATACAGGCAGTCATCAAGCTGGTATAGTCAAGCACAGTGACACAGTGAAACAAAGCAAGTATATGTACCAATTTTTGTGAACAGGTTAAACAGTGTGTAAACATGCATAGCTTAAGATCATGCAACTGATTTTCATTTATCAAAATGTGCAAAATGGTGTAAAAATCAAATCTGCAGTGGTTATGACTGAGGTATGTTGAGCAGAAGTAGTTGAGAAAGAATGGAGGATCTTTCTTGGCCTAACAAAACAGGAACTGTTAGATCAGTAGATGTTCAACACAGCCAGTGTGTGCCACATGATGCATACCTCATGTGAATCTGACCCTCCAGAGAACAGCATAGATGGTCCAGCTCTCTGGATACCAGGCTTCCCACAGCCCTTTGCATTCTGATAGAGAACATTTCAATTCCTTACAGGGGATACTGTAGGGCTCTCAAAGTCACTCACAGTATACCAAGACACAATTCTCAAATTCACTATACGTGTGACACTGCTCAACATACTCTCCTGGAATGAGACAGAATTGTGTAGAACATTCCACAGGCTACCAGGTCAACTGATGACAGTACATATAAAAACAGACAAAACATTAAAAAATTCTGAATTAAAAATCTTAAGTTGGTTAAATAAATTGAGCATCAGGAACAGAATCTGTTGGCTTTCTGAGCAAATCTCAAAAATTTGGAACTTTAAGGATCTTTGGAAGGAAGCCATGGTGTTGGTGATATCTGGAAAAGATCTGCCAGTGTTTACACAATCAGACTTAAAATAAGTATGCTACAGTTAAATTTAATAAAACATGCACAGATAAACTAAAAGCATGTAGTTTAACCTGCAATGTGCATTTCTTATTTCCATGAAAAGGTGCGAGCTTATGTTCTTTGCAATGCATATCTGCAATGTGTATCTTCCAGTGGCATGACAATGTGTTCATAGACTAGCACTAGACTAACTGCCCATTTGAGCCATTTTAAGCCTAACCAATTACCCAATATAAAAATCAAACCCTCTACTTTGTATCTATAAGGTAACCCCCTTAACCATACTAACCTCCCACTTCCATGTGTGAATATACAGTTGTGTAAGAACTTACCATGGCAGTAGATGCCCAGATGATTACTGTTTTAGAATTAACTGATGGGACATCCTGCCAAGGAAAGCTAGTTATCCAGCCAGTAAACCAGCACCTAGGACCCCTCCTTTCACAACATGCATCCAACATATGACCTCATCCCAAAGGAGACAAAGGTAAGTAAAAGATGTACGGGTGTGACTTCAAGACTTTCTTGCCCCAGACCAAGGAAATGAAGCCGACATAGAAGCAACTAGGTATAAGTGTGTGTGTGTGTGTGTGTGTGTGTGGTGTGTGTGCGTGAATATATATATATATATATATATATATATATATATATATATATATATATGTACACACACACGAAGAGCAGGAACAAATATGAATCCACATTAGCTGAACAAGAAAAGGAGAAAGGTGAAAGGGATGAAGTACTGCATCAGTGATTGGTTGGACATCCATTGTTATACCAAGTTCTTACAAAACTACACTATTTTCTTTCTTGGATCACTACTGCAGTATTACTAACTGATGGGAGATTCTAAGGAGGGGGCAAAGGCCGAGTTGAGGTATGGTCGAAAAGGCCTTGAAGGTCAGACCTTGCAAATCCAGCCCTATCCTAGTAAATATATCAGTTTTGCAATTGTTAGTGAAAATGTGATTAGAAGACCAAGTAGCTGCTTAAAGGATTGATCCTGAACGTATACGTTTGAAGAAAGTTCCAGCTGTAGTGGGATGTGCTTTAACTGGAGTTTGGGGTTGCTGTGGAAAGAACAAAAGGACATTGAGAAAAGAAAAGTATATGAGGATGTACAGATGTCTCAAAGAGGAGGCAGATTAAGGTGAACCTGGCTTGAAAAAGGCTGTGGAATCCCTGAAAAGCAAGGAGGAAAAATCCAAGATATTTTTAACCCTTCTCAGTGATGGATACAATTTGTCTGATGTTATGGCTGAGAAGAGGCAAAATTGTAGTGCTGACAGATGGAAACTGAAGCTATAGTTCTGTACTTGGGCTGGCAGCAAAATTCTGAGGCAATTTATGCTCATGTCACTTGGGTACCTTTGCCTCTTCAGCACGAGTTACACGTTAGAATACTGCATGACAGAAAGGTACCCAAGCTTTAGTATACTGGCTGGATGCATTGCTATCCTTGGCAGGATATCAAAAAAGTTAGTAACACTGAACAGTGATCAAACGAAGGACATATTGTGACCTTACATTATTCTTTGCAATGTACGTCTGCAGTGTGTTTTCTAATGGTATAAAAAGGTGTGTAAACTTGTAATACTTTTTCTATGCAATATTTAAACAGTATGCGTTTATCATTTCATTTATTCATCTTTGTTTACAGAAAAAGTTGAACTGGGATTGATACCATTTTCAGCAGAAGCCCAGAAAGAAAATTACAGATACAAAGTACAAAGAACACTGCATATACATATATAAAAGTAAGACGTAGCAATAACAGACTATCTCAGTGTGGTATATTGAAGATTTACCCACAGCTGGTGTGGTTTAATCATAAGGGCGAAGCCCAAGTGATTAAATAAAGCCAATTGTGGGTAAATCTTCAATATACCACACCACAGAGTCAGTCATTGCTATTATACAATGACATTTAAAAAAATACTTACTTTCCTTAAATGTCTGAATAATTTCTCTGTGGTGCTCTTCTGTGTTTTTCCTGTATCCTGGGGCTTTTCTGATATACTGCGCATGCTTATGGGACTTGTGTTCCCATGCTTATGCAGGACATCAGTGCTGTGCAAATGAAGCAACACAGAAGGAAAGATCTCCATTGCTTTTTTTTTTTGTTTTTTATTTAAAAGGAAAAAAAAAACAGGAGACAATGTTCTGGAGAGCAGTGACAAAGAAAATAAAAGGATAATTGGGTACATTTCTTTAGTTTTGCAGAATATGCTCTTATTTTTCTTTATGCTGGCCCCTTATTCGTTGGAGGTCTTCAGTTTTGTAAATTTATTTAAAGAAAAGTACAAGTTTTATGAGATATACTAAAGGAAAAATATCCTGGTGACCAGACCTTTATATATTGGTATATTCTCAGATTTAAAACGGGCACACTGCTTGGGCTGACCAATCAGCATTCTGCTTCTTGAATATTACTGGCCAGACATTCTATAACAGGAGTTTTATATTGTAAAGGAAGAAAAGTTGTACAGTTTTTACACATACAAAATACAATCTATATTCATTTTTCATACATATGATACATACATTAAAACATTGTGGCATTTTCCATTATGAATCAGATATGTATGTACACTAAACTTGTAAATACAGTTTAGGATCTGCAGTTGAAATGTCAAACATTGTATGTGCAAAAACTTAAAATGTGGGGGCAAAATAAAAGGGAAATTGTGGAGGTGAGGAAAGTGTGCAAGACTGGAGGAAGCTGATGAATTTTATTGCTTTGTTTTCTACATGGCCAAGTAGTAATCCCTGAAGGAGCATTGAGCATGCATAATGTCTCAGGCAAAAGAGTTGTTTAGAGATGATGAGAAGCCCAGTGCAGTCAAACAGGGAGTTGTCCAAGGAACAGCAGATGAGGGGTAGGAGAAAAAGCAAGGCAGCAGAGGTGCAGATTGCCAGTGCCACTGGCAGCGGATTGAGAAGGATGCAAGAGCAACTAGGGGAGTGGCCAGAAGTTTTGTTGGTGGAGCCCCGGTGGCTGGTGATTTGGTTCAAGGTGAGTCAGAAGTTAATAGGGTGGTGGAGCTGTTGTGAGTGTGGGGGAACCTGACTGGGCTAGGTTGCAAGAGTTGAGTTTGGAGCAGCAGGTGCAGGAGGTGAGGACTCAATTGCATGATGGGGATATGTGTACAGGAACAGGTATATGTAGTTTGGTGCCAGTCAGGTGGAGCAGGAGTTGGGACATGTTGCCAGCACAATTATTTTGGACATAGGGGTGCAGTCAGGAGATTGGCTGGTGACCCAGCCATTTTTGGCAGGATGTTCATTACACTTCACATTACCTCAACTGTGAAGGAGAAGATAGGGAAGGGAAGAGTATGTTGACTTATTTGATATGATTGATGATGACGGCATGCAGAGATTGGTTGAGTCAGAAGGTTCAGGCACTAAGGACTTGGTGGCTTTGGGTAGGGGATCAGGTAAGTTTAGGGCACAAACCTAGGGAAATCTGGCTCTAGGCTTTGTTTATTACATGGCAGTGGTTTTGGAAAAAGATGTTGCAGGCTTTGCCACTCTTTCAGTTTGGAAGATACAGATGCTGAGAGCAGGTAATGTCTGGTTGTAATATGACCAGCATTTTTATAAACAAAAAGCAGTGGATAGGATTTTGACATGGAAGGTAAGGCATGTCAACATCTGGTGTTCAGCTATGGTAGATAATCTAGGAGTAAATCATAGGCAAACAAGAGAAACTGTGGACAGCTTAGAGATTTGCTGAATGTTCAATGCTAGAAGATGAACCTGGCCTGTTTGTAGGTTTAAATTAAGTACACTCAGCTTGTGGAGGTAAGCCTGCAGTAGCAAAACGCCGAAGGAAGGAGGAGTTGAGCAGGCATCATTGATGCCACAGGATGAGGTCAAGCTTTTTCAGGCAAGACAGCCTTTCCTCAGAGGTAGAGGTAATTGTTTTGGGCAAAGAGGAGTGATGCCTTTTTGAGAGTAGCCAGGGAGGCAGGTTTTCCCATTAATGACTTAATTTGTGTGTTTGCTGCCCACATGGGTGATTTTCCGTATCAAGTGGCTAAGAGATTCATATGTTTCATGAGGAGTTTTTCTATTAAGTCAGGGGTCGGGGCAGGAGGGGTGTCATGCCACAATTTGAAATTTCTAAGGGGGAAGCAAGAGATAATTTAGAGCTTGTCGGCTAATGAGTTGGAGGTAGGTAGATTTTTAAGCACCAGTGAGGTGTCACCTTCTGCAAGTTATTGCATTTCCCCTTTTGGCTTAGTGCCAAAAAATAAGACAAGTTGAGGCTTATTTATCATTTAGAGTATCCTGCAGGGGTTCAGTAAATTTTATTGCGAGATCAGGTGCTAAACTGCAGTAGTCTTCCATGGATGCTGCAGTGCATCTTAGGGATTTTCATGAGCCCTAGTCAGTAAAACTGGACATTGAGCTGCCTTTTGGCTTTTGCTGATGAGGGGTGGACTGGCCATTACTTTGTGTGTTTAGGTGGAAAGTTTGATTTTGACAAGGCCATGCCAATAGGGTATGCAGCTGCATGTGCTACATTTTAAATTTTTTCTGCAGCACTGCAGTTGATTTGACAGAAGAGAGTCTACTCAGAAGACAGACCATTATATGGATTTTTTTGTTGATTGGGAAGGTAAGAAAGGAGTTGAAGCTGGAACGGTGGTATTTAAGGAGATGTGTAGGGATATGGAAGTACCTTTAACTCCGAATAAGTTTGAAGATCTGAGTCGGGTGGTGAATTTTGGGTGGTTGACAGTGGATGCACAGAGGCATTTATTTTGTTTGCCCAGTTATAAACTAAAGAAATTGAGCGATAAGATCAAGCTGGTCAAGGGGGGGGGGGAGAGAGAAGGTGACAGGGAGATGATGGAGTTACCAAATAAGTGCAAAGAGCAAACTAGAGCAATAGCTGAAGGAGTTACCTTGCATGATGAATATTGCATGCAGGACAATTGGTCTGGATAGTGCACACTGTAGATCAACTGCAAACTTTTTGAGAGGGAATAGAAGTAGTCATTGGGGATGGGTCACCTGGATGGTAAAGGATGCAAAGCAGAAACCAGTGGTATTGCCAGAGGAGGTATGGAAACTTGGAAAACTGTAGCAAGATGGCTGATTCTGAAATCATGGTCAAATTCCATACAGAAGGCATATAATACAGCAATCACTGCATTTTTTTTTGAGGCAGTTGCTGGTGAGATGGAAGTGGTCAGTTGTTCTGGTTATGAAATACATTTGTTCATTGTTTGTTTCTTGGTCAGGCAGATCAATTAAAATGCATTTATTGGCTGCCAGTGCAGCAGCTTGGTTGGCAGAGGTTAAGTGATTTTACAAAAGCATGGACAGTGAGTAGGATTAAGAGTTGAGAGAGAGTTAATGGTGCGAGAGTGGACCATTGTTTTCCACTGAGTAAGTAGCTGCTTTGACTATAGATGAAAGGTTTGCATAGTTTGGTGTCTAGTCAGATAGCTTACACTAACATATATGTGTGTGTATTATATATATATATATATATATATATATATATATATATATATATATGCACAATATATATTTATACTCGTATATACACACATATATGTACATATATGTACATACACATATATATATATATATATATATACTGCTCTTACAAACTTAGAAAGTTGCTAGAGCAACAGGGTTTGTGTTAACATACATTACATTTTCTGAAGGATTTGAAGTCTGAAACTCAAATGCATGTCATCATTGACTTCAGTCCTCAGATCATCCCAGTGATTTGCCAGAAAACCACACATTATATGAGGAATAGACCAAACATATGAGGCAAAAATCCATACATTGAGAAAATCTGGACAGTTGAGATGTACGACACTTTCACTTCTCAACTTAACAGAAGCTGTCTGGCACAGTTGTCATTTAACTCATACTCTGCATCCCCGATGTCTTAAAAGAATTTACCCTATAGAAATTTCACATTGTACTTTCTCTTCTCTTTCTGGCTATCCTATATTTTGTTTCAGTATGGTCAGTTTGACATATGCTTATAACTACTTTGGTATCTAGAGGTTTTGAATTATTGATTCAAACAGCTAGCAAGATAATATGGAAATGAAAAAAAGAGCATTACTTTTAGGAGCCCCAAGAAGCTGCAACTGGGCACAGACTGCAGCAAAATCATGAAATAATAAAATGTGGCTGGACTATTAATAAAACGATATGCATATTTCCCTAATCAAATGTGTGCAAGCTCAAAGTCTAGTATAATACAGAATAAAAACCCATACCCAAGACAGTTGAACGGTTTTAATTAACCTATTTTTTTTTCTGGGCAGTTACAAAAGTTAAGCAATTTTAGGTTGCATACTGTACAAAATTTTAACAGAGAAGATTCTGCAATAGAATTTATTAGGTATGTTCCATTTAAATTTTGTAATAAATATTAAGCCACAAGTTCTACAAAGGAAATGGAGTCCTGAATGGATGAATTATACTGCAGTGCTAGACTGCTTGTTCTACAAATTATGTAACAAACACTTTCAACGTGCTAATAAAATCGTCTCTCACTGTATACACTTTAGGCTCATAGGTTTGTACTAGGGTAATAACTCTTGGGGCCTTACGCCTTTTCATGCATCCCAAATCTTTGACAAGTTCTGGTACGCTTAATAAGTATAAGCAGGGGCCTGAGAGATTAAACATTTACAAGCAGGGCCCTGGGAGATGACCATTTGCAAGCTGCCTGTGTCCATTAGAGATATGCGTGCCAAACCAGCGACTATTAGTTTCATAATTTCTGCCTTGTGGTATATTTTGTAATCCTATTTTAAGTCACTGTTTGCCAGACAATTAACTGACATACTGTAATTTTGTTTTAAGAAGTTTATTTAGTGGGAGCCCATGTGGCACAGCACCACTCAAACAAAAATGATTTTCCCATAGGTTTCCACTTTAAATATTGTCCTAAATTTCAAGATTTTAAATATCACTTTTTTCTGATTTGTAGCTTTAAAACTTTGTTTGGGGGTTTTGCAGCTTCTGTCCATGAACCACTGACACTATTATGCAAAATAAATATGATTTTTTTAAAGGACCAAATTTATTAATGCAGGAAAACATTCCTGTTTTACCAGCTGCTTCACTGTACCTGTGACAAGCTATTAATTCTCAGTAAGACTACCCATTGTGGCTCATGTTACAGAATACTTTCATTGTCAGTACTTCTACTGTAATGTTATGCAGCCATACCTCTCCATCTCTTACCATAAGAAATTGGGACAAAGCCTAAAACAGGTCCGAAAAAAGGGACAGATTTAAAATAAAATATTGCTCTTATAAACTTAGAAACTTACTAAAACAAGAGTTAGCATGCATTTTCTGTAGGATATGAAGTCTGCAACTCATATCTACATCCTTTAGTGACTTAAATCTTTAGTGATTTGCCAGAAAAACAAATTGTACGAGGAACAGGCCTGAAATATGAGGCAAAAGTCTGGGCATTCTGTGAAAATCTGGACAGTTGAGAGGTATCAGTTATTCTGACAGTGCCTTTAACACTTAATGCTGCCTATATGATTTGATACAGCTTTAGTACTTTGTGTGGTGTCAGCTACAGCCTTAGGAATACTTTTTCCCCAAGTGTTTATTCTATTATATTCTAAATATTTTGGCTTATTTACTTACAAGGGTACATCTGAAAGAGACACAGCAAGTGAAAATTTACATGCAAGTTTTATGCAGGAAGCATGCACAAAGAAAGGGATTATCTTGAAACAGAGCGAACAAGTGAGCAAGACCGATTATGTAAGATTCTGCACATAAAACATTCAACAAAGAGTGAATTAATTATGTAATTTTACAATTATCTGGCTAAGAGACAACTAGAAAAAAATACATTAAACAACCAAACTGACAGACCAGTGCTTCTGGATACAGTCTGAATAATCTAATCGAGAATCTCAAGGAAAGAAAGTGTTCAAACTTTGATGGACAGTAGCAAGAGAATGTTGGCAGTGGATTTGAAAAAGTATTTCTGAACAATAAAGGAATGTAAATAAAAGATGAGCAATGCAGTTAGCAGGTGAGAATAAGTTTTCAATAAGCTACATTCTGTTAACTTCAGTTTTGACTCCTTTAGCCTTTTCTGGCAGAAAATGCAAGAAAGCACATCTGCACTAACATGTTGTATGTTTTCTTTTGTCTCTTTGAAAAGGGTAACATGGGCAGGGCTTTCTGGGACCAGATGGGGAAGGCAGGACATCAATGCTGTATGCGGCTCTCACAGGACAGTATTATAAGTGCATCACTGGAATACCCAGTATGGTAATGCAAACCAAGGCAGAGGCACAGGACATTGGCAGGGGCATGTTCAACAGAGAAGGCAGACCAACACAGAAATAGCTCCCAGAAATGGAAGAGTTCATGTTAACTGTCCAGGGTAGGTGCAGGAGCCCTCATACCTGGCAGTGGTTTGAATGTGGGAGTTGGGCTGGCGGTGGCTGCCAGAATGTCTGTAGGGAATATATCATGTTATTGATGGCATGAGCTTTTCAAGATGCACACCGACAATTGTGAGCCAAACGTTCTTAACAGAACACATGCTAGGTTGCTTCTGTGACAACCTGCACCACAAGGTATGCATGTGCCCATATGCTGTTCACATAAGCAGCTTGCAGAATGCTGTGGGGCACAGAGCAGGGGAAGTGATCCTTAAGTTTAAACTCCAGAGAGGACATCAGGATCCTACAAGAATGCCTGTCCAAACAGTGACAAAACCATGGACTAAAATGTAATGCCAAGAAATGTATAATTGTATCCTTTGGCAAGCATTGCTCCCCTTGTAACTATCACCCTTCTGAAAATTGATCCTATAGCTAAAGATCTGGGAACCTATAAAGACAATGAGCTGTACTTCACACACCTACGATTGTAAGGAAGTTATTTATCACACAGCCATATCTAAATATATGGCATCAACATCCAGGGATATATTTTTCCACTGTACTCATCCCTTATTAGGCCAGTGATAGAGTACAATGCCCTTTTCTGTATATACCTGTCCAAACACTTGCCACAAATGGAATGGCAATACTTCACTAAAAAAAAAAAACCAGGGAACTAGATCATAAAAACTATGCAAACCAACTCAATGCCTTGTCTCTGTTCCTGGTAACTATTGAGAGACTTCCTCTGTATACATAAAGAACATCAACAGACCCTATTCTGTCAAATCAATTACACATTTTTAATCCAGGGGAGTAAAACACCTGTTCAAGGGACATAAATCTTTTTTGCAAAATGAATAGACCATGCTGGAGGGATAATTATGCAGAGGGACCACCACACCACCCATGGAATCATCTACTACTCCACAAAAAGCAGAAAACTTCCCTTACTCTGTTCAAATATAGTTTGGATGAATGTATGGGTAACTGCAAATTCATCCCTGATTTAGCAACACTGGCCCTCATGGATAGGGTAAAGCAATTATCCCAAGACATACTTGCCTGGCCCACCTTTGGATATTCATACTGCACAATTTAATGGCTAATTACCATGAGAATGCAAGGCTAGGCTTCTTAAGATCCCCACAGATCAACAGCCTAATATCTACCGATGAAGCCTATACAGTGCAAGTGTGCATGCACCAAACAGCTGACTTCAGGTCTCTAATGCATAATGCAGTATACCAATAGGTGCAACTAAGCAGCAGAAGTATTTCTTCAGGAGTCTGAACACAGTCCATGACATCCTGTGACTATGAAAGTATGGTGTTGTGTGCCATCTTAGCCATAGTCTGGAGGTTTCAGATGGTGATCATTCTTGGTACCAAGGCATATCCTGCATCACTTGCAATACACAGTAGTAGACTTGAGTGGCCTACTGTTTGCATCAATTAGAATAGCATATTTAGGACTCCATAGCTGACAATATATGCATCTACCACCTAGATGACCCTGCTGTTAATAAATTCAAGAGGTTAGGTATAACCCATATGTCACCCGGTGGATAGCTAGCCAGCTTACAGACAGGACCCAGGAAGTTAGAATTTGGGGTCCACATCTACAAACAGATCAGTCACAAGCAGAGTCCCTCAAGGATCAGTCCAGAGACTGCTTTTTATTGGCCTTTACTTCTCTAAAGTCAAAGCCAATGTCAGTGGCCTCTGGCTGACCAAATTTGTAGATTGTAAATTTAGAGCAGTCATAAAACCCTCACAAGCTGATATTCTCCAAGTAGGGCTGACTTGTGTCAGAGCCATGGACTAAAACTAAATGTCAAGAAATGCATAATAGTATCTTTGGGAAGTCATTCATCCCTGGTAACTATCATGTTGCCAACAAACCTCTAAGAGTCAACCCAGTAGTCAAGGACTTGGGGACATCAGACAATAAGGTAGACATTGATCATCACATGTCTATAGTAGTGAGGAAACATTCTATGTTGTGCAACTTATAAACAAAGGTAAAGCATTTTGGTCCAAGGAGGTTATTGTTCTACTGCATTCAGCATTTATCAGACTTGGAGTACAATGTATAATGTGTATTATCCGAGCTGTCCCTGCAACCTGTTCTATATATTGGAGAGACCAAAAGGAAATTTAGAACTAGGTTGCAGGAACATATTAGAGACATTAAAAAGTGTAAATTGGAAAGTCCTGTAGCATGACATTTCATGGAGAAACATCAGGGTGATTGTGGTCTATTATAAGCAACTATTTTAGAAAGTTATGGTAAGGAAGGGAGATTAAGTATTGATTAAAAATATATTAACATATAAAGAAACTGTTTATTTTAAAATTTGATACACTTACACCAAGGGGGCTGAATAAGAAAGTTAACTGGAAATGTTTGCTTTAATTTATGTCATTGTTTTATTATTTGAGTGTTTTATTGTTTGATTGCTTGTTAAGGGGTATATATACAGGGGAATGTTTTATTAAAATATGTACTCTTTGAAGGCAGTGGTTGCCAAGGCACCAAGTGCAATAAAAATCTTGGATCTGGTTCCTGTATTTTTCTGAATCGTTGGTTTACTGTGTTGGTGGCTGTTGTACAGAAGTTCCTCATTAAAAGAGTACAGGGCATAAGTAACATGTCCTCTGCAAACTGTCTCAGAGTTTTATCCCTGTATTCTGTCTCCTATAGGCTAAGGGGAGCTCTATGCCTGGCTTACATGGCATTAATCACAGGTCACCCTGATGGATCTCCTGTAGATTCACAAAACAAACAGCAACATAATTATCCATCCTAAAGACTTAAAACTTGTCTTCAATATAAATAAGACCACTGCTCAGACAGGCAGTATCCCAGAGACTACCACCTCTCTGGAACAGTATCCCCATCCACATGAAGTAGAGCTCCTCCCTAATCCAATTTAAGTGCAAGTTGGACAACTGGATGTGGAACAGAAAATTCATCCCTGGTTTGGCCCCTATGTCTGTAATGGACAGAGGCAGCCTATAAACATTCCATCTCCCAGGCCCCTGCTTGTAAACGTTACATCTCCCAAGCCCCTGCTTACACTTATCAAAGGTACAAGAACTTGTCAGATTTTACATGCTTGGCTAGGCTTAAAAAGGCCCTAGTGGTTTTAGCCTAGTACACACCTATGAACCTATGAGAAGTCACTCCACACAAAATGCAAGTCAAGGTTGGTCTTGTGCCAGATGAATCCTGGGAACTACCTGGATAGCACACAGACACATTTGAAATAATACTCTGCACACTGTACACCATCTGGCACTTGACAGGGTGGGAGCCCTTCTGGTTCATACACCAACCACTAAGTGGAGCATACAGAATTTTAATTGCAATCAGTGGACCACAGGGAAATGAGATGTTGTAGAATGCCTATGACAGGGGTTGTTTCTCCCTTATGCTACTAGTGCAAGCCATACTTGCTTCTCCATGTGCTGCTGCTTCACATCAAGAAGCTAGTGTGTGATCTACAAGGCCAAAACTCCTACCATGTGCACCATCATGGGAATGGTCACCATAGCAACCATGTTTAATGCTAAACTATTTGTGTCAACTAGGATAAGCAGTCAAACACATTCCCCCTTATTTCTGTGTGTTAACTCACACATGGGGTGTGTCTGTCCACAAAAAAATGACAACATTCAGGTCAGGGAGGTGATGTTATGCCAGCAGTTGGCAGAACCATCTGCTATGTGGAGGGTGATGACATGCAATATTGCTAGCACTAGCTACAAAACAGACCTCTGACACGTCCAGCTAACACTGCTGGTACTCTTAACATCACTGAGTGAAGGTCCTGCACACCAGAAATTCATGGCCTTTGCAACAGAGCTCTTTGCACTAATTGTATACATTTCTGAATTTCATCAGATTTGATGTAATCATTTGCACGTGTGATGGCTTTTAGTTGGATGGCACCCAGTTTTATTCTATCCATACTGCATTGTCTTCTGTGGACTAGTCACACTGCTTGTGTCTCTATCACCCTTCTCCTTTCCCTGCATGTTGACATTCATCATGCTATTTAATGTAATGCTGCATGCTGACTGCTTCTGAATACATAGACGGATCGATACAACATCTTTATTCTGCAAGAAGAGTCCTAAAGGCCACTAAAAAACAGGACAGCATGCATCCTACACATGGACTGTTTAAGCATCTGGCACCGGCCAGGAAATATCGCATCTGCTGCAGGACTACAAGATTCAGTAAAAGTTTCTACTCTACAGTGATTAGACTTCTGAACTTGGGCACTAGTTCCAGGGATCTGGACACAAGTCAGTTTTTATTTATTTGTGCAATATATACTTACATATATTCCAAGTGCAGTTTTATTATATCTATAGTAATTAACTCATTCAAGTGCAATATTAGACAAATAACTTGGGCATTCTCAGTCTGTAGTGTTTTGTATTACTTTTAAATAGGGTAGTTAATTTAAATCAGGGGAAGTATTCGTATGAGTGTTGGTAAACGTCTCTTCTCTTTGATGCATGTATTGAGTTGTATTGCATGTTAGTTATGTTTATTCCTCTACTTGTATGTATTGTTTCACTTTCCTTTTTAATCTTAAGAGTTGAGCTGATGCATGACATTTCATTTAGGCTACGTGTATAGTTCTAAATGACAAAGTTTACTTTGACTACCTCACTTGTGTCTCTTATCTAACCTCAACAGACAGCGGCTACAGTTGATATTTGTTCCAGGCATATTTAAAATGGATGAGGATTTTAAGTTACTGATAAGGATGAACAAACTAAATATAGCATGAAAATAAACTTTTGCCTGTAAAATATTTCATATTTAAATATACAGTATAGATTTTCCCTAACAAATAATTATTGCCCAGATTAAACTTCTAGAATTCACCAGCAAGCTTCAAATAACTGCAAATCAGTATGTACCACTTGTTTATTACCGATTACAAAAGAACATTACAATTAGTTTGTTACACATTTTAAAATGCAGTAAAATTGGGTTCCTGTGCTGCTTCTAAAGGCTCTGACTGTATGATGAAAGGGTAAAAGCAGCAAAAAATGGTATAATGCTGAAATGGATACTGAGGTTAGATAACCTTTCCCCTCTGGGTGTGTGATCTCAGAATATAGGGTAAGTAGCAATGGTCTTTGGGACAGTCCCCACATGGTGATACAGAGAATTTGTACCTAACCCAGCAAAAATACATCTTATAGCTGGTAACATGAGTAGGTTTTTTGCATTATATGTTTTCTGTCATCTCATTTCAGCCTTCTGTCATTCAGTCAAATGACTGTCAAGATTATGAACAGGAGGTTGAAGACAGCATATTGTTGTTTTTCTCTACTTTTTATAGCTACATCATCAATGTTTATGGCTAAATGTACAAGAAAATGAATTCTTAGACATCAGAACATTAAATTGTTTCAGGAAAATGTTCTTGGAGAGCAGTTACAGAGCACTTTGCCCACCAAGACTCATTTTTCCTAAGCTGTAAATCATGTTTAACCCCTTAGTGTGGCTCCAGCTGTGATCAGAACTGCCTTACGATTCCTCAGTATAATTTTGTATTCCATGTAGAGATGGACAGGTCAGTGCCATCTCAAGCTTGAGTACAAGATCAGCCCAGGCTAGTGACCAAGCAGTTTAAAGACCCAAGAAAGAGCAGAGCCACAATTACAATTTTTTTTAACTGTTAAATCAAACCTAGAGGCTAAGAGTGCTTTCTGTTAGGTCCAGTCTGTACATCTGGGTATTGTGGTTGGTTGAAATTCCAGCGAAGGTGGTGCCACAATGCTAAAATTGAAGATGCAAACATTTTATAGGACAGAAAACTGCTGTAAGGTGTAGCTGTGCAATTCTTTTATAAAAGAGATTTTGCATCTCAATTTTAGGAGGAGGGTGCATTATTTGCTTTATCCCAGAGTGCTTGCATATTTCCAGAGAGAGAAGAGTGTTTCTGTGACAGATCAGAAGAGCATGGAAAGTACTACCAATGCTAAGAGAAGCATGGGCAGAATTATTTTGTTTGTTTTTATTGAGTTAAGTCCTAGTCTCAATTGTCCCTGATTTTAGCTCCAAGCTCAAGCTGTGAATCTCAGAGGTGCTTAGTGTGTATTTGCTGGTCAGTATGTGTGTTCAAAAGCAAAATGTTGAAATTACTTTTCTCTTTCACTTTTCCTCGCTCTTAAGCGTCAGGGATGTGCACAAGACTGGGCTGCCTGGCAAAAGTGTACAGTGGCATGTTATACATTGAAAACTCAAGGTTATCATATGATCGCTGTTAAAAAATAAAACTTATGATTTGTTGGGAGCAGTGTGTATGTGTTTACCAACCTCAAAATGGAATAGCAAAATATTGGTGTAGTTCATATATTTTCAATCTGTCCTCAAAGAGAAATTAGTGCACAGAAAGAGACTATGAGAGCAAGGACAGTTAAGGTCGATATGGTCTATGTTGGAGAGCTGCATCTATCCAAGGTCAAAGTTTGCCATTATTATAATTTGTAGTAAGTTCAGAATCAGAGGTAGAGTGCCTTTTCCGAAGGGGCACAGTCCACTGACAGTGTATGCATTACACCAAAATAGATTAAGAATACTGATTTTTTTAATTACTGTGGGCTGTCTTAAGGATAATGAAATATGATTTCTTACATAAAGCTAACAAAATCCAACATTTCACAAGGTCTTTGTTCCATTTAGGCAGTGTATCTAGTTTTTACCTTGGTGCTTATTGACCATTTCTTGCAAAATGTGCTGAAACTGTGTGCTAAACCATCATTAGACCAAAAGGGGGAAAAATAGTTTTTTTCAGCAAACACACAGCTTAGGCACATTGAAGGAGCTGGATGGGAGCAAGCTGTTAAGTGTAATCAATGGACTGTCAGCAATCATTCATTCGAGTGAAAGCTGGCAATGTGAATGTGTGCGTGTTTGTAACTGTAGTGTTTAATTTTAAA
>NC_056743.1:1094155623-1094258123 GCF_019279795.1 Protopterus annectens | reverse complement strand
TCATAAGAAATGAATAACCAGTTAGAGTTTCTGAAAGTTTTAGTTCTCTCAAGATACCAGGCTTATCTGTAGACATCCAGAATATGGAAAACCTTTTCTCATTTTTAAGCTCTAGAAAGAAGGGACATGAACAGCTTGGCTTAAAATGAACATAGATACCACTTTAGGCATAAATGAAAGATTAGTTGGTAAGAAGACTGTAGAAAATGAGATGAGGTTAACCCACCATAGCACCTTGCAACTCAGAAGCTTTTCTTGCAGAAGTTAGAAAAATCAGCAAGTGTTTTCCTTAAGAACCTCAAAATCAGCCGGATAAGCTGGTTCAAATGGAGCAAGAATTCATTTTTCTAAAACAAAGTTAAAATCCCAAGGAGAACCTCCTGTTTTGTGGGAGGGCTTGGTATATAACATCCATGAAAAACATTTTGAAGTGGGAATGCATTGGAAGGTGAGGATCAATGAGCAGACATTCAAAAAATGTTGACAAATGAATGCTGATAGAGGAGTAAGAAAACCCAGTGGATAATACCTCAGACAAACTTCATAGAACCAGAGAAATATTTACCTCACAAGGGTACTGGTCCTTGTCTTCAGCACCAGCTAGAAAATCTTTTCCATTTGCTAATATATGATTTCCTAGTAGATGGATTTCTTGCCTCCTCTTAAACCTATGCACATCCTTGGAAAGGATGTATTTAAAAGCTATTAAGACTCCGTCATCTAGGCAGTTAGTTTTTTTTTTTTTTTTGTGGGTCAGGATGTTATCAAATACCCCCTGCCCTGTATGACTAGATCCAGTCTGAGGAAGCTTGTGGTAACTATCCTTGGCCATTTCAAAAAGGGAGAGCCACTGCTGCCTGGGCCAGAAGGAACTCACCACAATGACCGTTGAGGATTCTTTCTGAATCATTAGAATGACCTCAGACATCAGACAAAAGGGTGGAAAAGCATATAGCAGCATTATTTATTATTTATATAATACATCTGTTTTCCAGGCTTTCTTGGAACAGAATTTTTTTTTAACAGAAAATAGTGTGAATCGACGCAAATAGATCTAGCTGAAGTGTTCCCCACAGCCGGATCAATTCTTAGAAGACCCTCTTATTCATTTTTCATTTATGAGGTCTGTCCTTGTCTTTCTTGGCTTACTAGTCACAAACTTTTGCAATGATAGAATGTAAGATGACTGCAAAGTGAGATTGTGCTGAAAAGCTATATCCCAGGCTAACATGGCTAATCTGCAAAGTGGGTAAGGTCTGGTTCCCCCTGTTTGTGTACCACATTACTGTGGTGCTATCTGTAACCACTTGTAATTGTTCTGGGATCCATAGATGCCTGAGAGCGTGGACAGCATTTATAAATGCCAATCTCTCTTATGTTTATGCTTATGTGTTTTGGTCTGTTTTTTCTGTTCCTTTTATCCCCACAAACATTACTCCCCAGGCAAAGTCTGAAGCTTCTGTAGTTACAGACTGTCCTGGGGCTGAAACATGGGCTTCCTTTTCACAAATACCAAAACAGGTATCTGGAATGTCAGGGAATGTTGAAGTTAGGACCATACTGACTTTAGGTACTAGTGATTTTTTTCTCATGTGGAATCTGGATAAAGGACTCATAAGAATCATGGATGCCATTTATTCTACTATCTTGAGGAATTCCCTTGCTGAGGCCTTTGTTTTAGAGGAAAAACTCAGACCGAGATTCAGAGCTACTTTTTTCTGTGGAAGAAAAGCTCTTTGAACTAAGGTGTCTAGGAGACATGCCATGAGAATAATCCCATGAGAAGTCAAGCAAGACTTCTGGCTGTTCTTCTGAAACCCCAGTCTGTGCAGGAGATATTTTACCTAAGTGAGAAATTCCTGACACTTAGAAAAAGACTCTGCAAAGGTAATCAAGTTGTCTAAAGAAAAATATGAACATCTAGTAGTCTGAAGAAGGCTACCATTAGAGTCAGACACTTTGTGAATACCCTTGGAGCAGTGGATAACCCAAATGGCAATTTAGAGAACTGAAAGTGTGAACCAGACATAGGAAGTCTTAAGACACTTTTGAAATCTGGTGATATAAGGATGTGATAAGCATCTTTTAAATTTAGAATCACTAAAAACAAATGGAGAATGTAAGGCAGACTGTTGTGAATCGATATTTTGAACTTAAACTGGATCAGAAAGGAAAGGTCAAGGACTGGTCTCCACGATACTTTTGTTTGGCACCAGAAACATTTTTAAATATAAACCTACTCCTTTCATAAGAGGAGTGACAGCTTCTATTACCCTCCGAGTTAGCATATACTGAATGACAGGAGAGATAAAAGTAGATTTATCTGACAAATGGGGAAGAATATCCTGAAAAGGAGAGAGAGAGAGACCTTTCCACTGCCATTTGTATACCTGATGAGTCATTTTCAGACTCATTTGTCTAAGACAATTTAGTGCTAAAGACACAACATAGAGGGTCAGATTTTGGGGGATTAGAGGCTTGCCAGAGTGGGAAGAGAGGATTCTGTAGATAATCATTTAGACTTGCTAGACTGTCCTTGTTTCTGGAGTGCCTTCTTTCTTTTTGGAGCCCCCTAGCCATTAAATTTTCAAAAGACTGCTTACCCAAAACTTTCTCCATCTCCTTACACTGCTTTTTGCAAAATGCAGTTATGGTAGCTATAAATTCTCCCACAGATTTGTAGGGCACTAAAAATCTGAGAAGTTCCCTGAATAAGCTTAGAGTTACCATCTGCTCCTCTCGGAGTGCAACAGTCCCTCTTTGTGCAGTTGTGTCCTGCTTGAAAAAAAAAAACTAAAAAATGATGAGTCTTAAGATTTTATGACAAAAATATTTTGTAAGTTCTCTAATAGTTGCATAAAATTGTTATTTTGTATCTGAAACACCTAAACGTTATATGAAATAGCAACTAAAATGCTACAAGAATAAACTTTCATTTTGGCAAAAAAGTAAAGTGCCGTCTTTCCAATGGCACTGGGTATGTTTTGTCCTGCAAAATCTCACATTTCTACATAAATGTCCAACTTTGGGCATTTGAAAAGGTGGCAACCCTAAGTAAGCTTCCCTCTCTGATCAGACTTTTTAAGGCCCTCTGTAGAAGTTCCAACTATCCATCTTTCTACAGAAAAATTCAAAATTTTAGCTTTAACATCCTCAGGAAGGTGGTATATATGAGATCAAGCAAACATACTAATACGAGTTCCAGTAGCAGCAACCCAGGAAGTGGTATCAGCTGAATCATAAGCAAACTTCAAAGAATGTTTAGTCACTTGAAACGCAGAAGTAATAGTATTACACCAAGCTGAGTTTCCTCAGATGAGGGGGAAAGCCATAATGTTCATTATATTCTAAGAGGCAAGCATAAACATGAACACGTGAGCTTGACAATTAAGAATGCTAAAAAATCTTTCAAAAGCTTTCCCATTCTTGTCAGAGGGGGAGGAAGGGATTAGCATTCACCAGAAATTAAGCAGCAGCTGGATTTACTAAAGTCTGATTTGGCAATGGAAAATAAAACTTATAATACTAAGGAACTTTATTATTCATTTGATTTCTAAGGGATGGCAGGCAAGTTGCAGATTGTAATAAAACATCATCCATTGGTAGAGGAAGAAGAACTGGTGTAAGTTAAGGAAATTCCATTTGTAATATATTTCTCAATGATAGTGGAAGATTATGTTCCCATTGAAACAATTGATTTACTCAGGATATGGCTTCAGAAAAAGAAAATCCTTCCAAGGGACTATCAGAAGAAACACTCTTCTTACAATCAAGAGTCAGAAACCTGAGAAGAGTAAAAAGTAGATCTCTGAATCCTGGGGAAGCCAGGTATCGGTAGTCTGTGAACAAAAATAAGTATTAAAAACCGTTAAGATTTCCACAAAAAAAACTCAGAAGCACCTTAAAACTTACCACAGCCCTAAAAGTAATGTAACACTAAATTTAGACAGGGAAAACAGTTTAACAGTCTTTTTCCTCAAAATTAAAAAGTAACACTCTTTGTAAAAACTGAATAAAAGTCATGTAACAGTCTATAAAAACACTTTCTCAGCTTAAAAAACACAATACTTTTATAATTTAGGCTTGAGTAGAGGAATCCAGCAGGGTTGTTAGCTTTCCCCTTTGTTGTTTGCATTATATTCAGAACCATTGCCAAAGAAAATAAGGGATTCAGAAATTCAAGGATATAATTGGTAAGGTAGTCAGGAAAAGCTGGCTCTATTTGCAGATTATTTTATTTTATACAAGACAAAACCAGAAAGGGATATTACAGTGCTGTGAAATATTTTAAGACAGTTTCAAATCTTCAGGATATAAAATTAAAGAAGCTAAAACAAAGGCAATAGTGGTAAATTATGTACCCACATGCAAATTAGTCCAACAGTATCCATAATTAAGGGGACATGATAAAATGTATTTAGGAGTATGGATTAGAAATGACTGTTGTGGCAGCTAAGGATATGTGGGAGAGACTAAACAGAAGATAATACAAAAATTAGAAACAGGAAGCTTTGTTATATGGATATGGATGCTAAGATACAAGCAATTAAAATGTTTTTAGTCCCTTTAGTCTTGTACACAGGTCAGGCATATTTTTAATCAACCAGAGGAGAAGCTGCAGATAGCAATTAAAACAGAGTTAAAGGATTTTATCTGGGAAGTGAAGACAGCAAGGGTCAAGTGGGATAAGCTGATTTTTCCAATAGTACAAGGAGGATTAGGATTATCCAACTTAAGAGGGTATTTTAGAGCAACATGGTTAAGCTTCTTATACGTAGCACAAGCAGAAAACTATAATTCAAAGCGGAAAGGAATTATGGTGGGGGGGGGGGATTCTCAAGAAATGAGGAGAGATTAGGATTTTGGATGCACATTCTTAAATCATACAAGATACCATTCATAGAAATAGCAGGGAGTATTCCCAGAACTAAACCAGCAAAAAATGAAGAGATTCTGCCAATAAGGATGACTGGTTAGGGATACAGGTAATAGGCAAGAGGTGGCTGGAATTTATTGGTGAAAACTGGCAAAGGAATCAAGGTACAGGGATCAAATAACTAGAAAGGGAAAAGTAATAAAATGAGCAGAGGTCAAGAATCTTAGACTGCAGGTTAGAGATTGCCTATACTCTGATATCAATCCTTGA
The DNA here is from genome assembly GCF_019279795.1 of Protopterus annectens. Classification (NCBI taxonomy): domain Eukaryota; kingdom Metazoa; phylum Chordata; order Ceratodontiformes; family Protopteridae; genus Protopterus; species Protopterus annectens. The sequence continues at coordinate 1,094,252,977 of NC_056743.1, read as the reverse complement.
TAGGGAAGGCAAAGAGAAAGAAATAGGGGGATCTTAAATGAAAGATCAGCACTGGTAGGAGTTTAATAGTATCTAGAACAGAAGCTGCCATTAAAAATGAATAATTTGTAGAGCATATAAAATATTGCATGAACACTAAGAATCAGAGGAGCTTAGAAAGGACTGGAAAGAGCTTGGATAAGGAATTCTCAAAGAGACAATTGAGGGGGGGATATATATATGCATCTCCCAAATATGCAAAGTCTAGAAGATTAAGGATCTTTGCCTGGAATGTTTACATAGGTATTTTTATACCCGAAGTAGACTCCAAAGAATTTTTCCTCAGGTGGATAGCAATTACTGGGGGTGTGATGGTCAGGAAGAGGTGGCTGGCAACATTTTGTGTGTAGTGAGCTGGCAGACTTTAGGGATTCCCTGCTGACTGCTGTGTTAGACATGCTGGGTGAGCAGATTGGATTGACTGGAGAGATGATTTTTTTTGAGCTATGATACAGAATCAGAATTGCCTAGACATAGTAAAGCCTTGCTGAGTCCAATTATGGTGGGTGCCAAAAACGCAATTACTAGAAAATGGAAATCAAAGTCTAGACCAACTTTATTAAAAGTAGTAAATATAGTAACAGAGCTAAAACTAGAATTGGGTTCTCTAGAAAAGGGAAGGAGCAAACTACACAGAAAAAAATGTGAAGTGTGGGAACAATATATGCAGAGAAGGAATGAGATTTAAGAGGTAGGATTTGAATGAGCCATATGATGCTTAACTGACAATGACTGGATAGATAAGTGATGCATAATGTTTGCAACTACAGTTGTTTCAATGGTGTCTGATATATATTTGCAACTAAAGCAGTGTCAATGCTGTTTGCCTATGTTGTACGTGATAATTTAATAAAGATGTTCATTGGAAAAAAAAAACAGTTTTTACTAAAAACTTAAGGTTCTGTCTTAAAAAAAGATGACTAAGGTTTTTTCCCCCAAAGGGAACTTATCTTTCCAAAAATGGAAAAGTGTTAAACTGTTGATCCTCAAAAGCTCACAGGAAGAGCACTCTTCAGCAGCAGGAAAACAATGAAGGGCTTGGTGCCCAAACCACTTTTTCTTCAGCTCTGCTTGAGCTGATTAACAATTTCCATATGGAGAACGTGCCCTTAAGCTTCAGAAGATGGCTAGCTGTTATACCCTTAGCAGGATATAACATCATTATAGCCAAGGTTGCAGCAGCAACAGTGATCAAATGATGAGCATCAAATGTTTCTGCAACCCATCAGCAGCACTTTACTGTTAAAGTGTATGTCCAGCCAGCTCCTCTGGTATAAAGGGATAAATCCCCGATGTGAACTTGTTTGATTAATGGCTTGGGCATGTGCTGGAGCTGACAAGGACACATGATGCAACTTAGCCCAATTGCCTGTATTTAGCTGGAGGGAGTAAGAGCACATTGTCTGGGGTGCACAGTCATGTGGTAGAGTTCCTAATGGAAAGTGGAGAAAATGGAGCATTGGCTTCAAGGGGGCAGATTGGACTTGAGGGTTTTCAGTTGTGGAAGTGAGTGACACAACATTGCTGTTTGCAGTACAATGAACCAAGGAGTGGCTTACTTGTGTGTCATGGGGTTTAAACCAGAAACTATCTGTGCCCCCAACAGATGAGCTACCATCTTTCACTTGGGAGGAAAAAAAATCACAATATCGAGCTCCCCACTCTTGGTGAAGTGGGCAGGCTAATGGAACAAGTACAGGCATAGGCTTGATGGTTAGCAGCCCAGGTAAACAAATTCACAAAAAAATATAACAGAACTAATTCACATATGTGGAATTCACAGAAGGTGAGAATTAGGCAGACAATTGAAACAATGAGCAGTTATTAGAGTAGAAAATCAAATGTTGATTAATTTTAGTGGCAAGTTTGGGAGCTAAGCAGCAGGTGGCCACAGAGAGTTGAAGTAGAAGTGATATAGGTGAGGGGAGAGTTAGGTGAGGAGTCCAGTGAAAAAACACTTGCATTCAGATTTTTGACGGATGTATCTTATTTTCTGTACTATGAAAGTGATGAAAGAGGAGATTTATTTTGTGAGGGGTAGGGATTGCTAGAGTTTGGGTGTAAGAATGGAGAAGGAATGCTTGGTACAGTGCAGTTTGGTTTGTGGGGTCTGGAGTGAGGGAGTTAATTGGGTGAGGTTGCAGAGTTTATAGAGGTTATTTTATTATGGAGTTTGCTAGTGATAAGTGAGAAGGTACCTGGCTGAAGCAGTTTGAAAAGATCCTAGGAGAAGCTCAACTCAGTACGAGACTAGCAACCATCTGGCTTTAGAGAGGGTGATGTAGTGGTATACTTAAGGGGGGGGGGTGAGATGGAAATGAATTAGCAGATTTTAGTTTCAATTGAGTATACAGTAGATGAGTTTAGATACTGTGGCTATAACGGGAAGCCAATATTCAAATTGGGCAAGGATGACTCGTTTGCCTTTTGCAGCTATAGCTAACCTGTAGAGAAAGGGAGACATTTTCCAGGATCAGAATAAGAGAGAATCTATCTTTTTCCTGGGGTTTTTCAATGTGGTTAAGAACATTAAGTGAATGGTACAGCCATAAACCTAGGTATTTAAGGACATTGTTGTTTCTATTGGGGTACCATTGAATCTGCAGGTGTGAGAGTTTGTGCAGGTTTTTTCAGCTTTTGTGAGGTTCCAGATATATATATATATATATTTTTTTTATGTTTTTGAGGTGTTTAGGAGTAGCTTGTGGTCATTTACCACATATTTAGGGAGTGAAGTTCAGACCAAAGCTGGGTTTCAATAGATGAACGTAAGGGACTAGATTAAAGGATAACCATGTTATCTGCACAAATAATGATAGGAAGGTTACAGAGATAAAGGAGTAGTTTTGTTAACAAATGCTGACAACATACGTAAACCCTGAGGCATATTAATAAATGCTGAAAACATATGTGACCTTGGGGCACTCCTTTGGGAGGGGGTCCTGGAGGTGATAGAGATGAGCTGATTGTGCCTTGGAAATACCTAGACCTCCATCTATAGCACTATTGTAGTCATATTTGATAGGTGAAAGTTTCTTAAAGGCCCTCAAGATACCCAAGATCCTGGCACCTGAAAGAAAACTGTTACCCTGTCTTTGAACAGCCTTGTCAAAGGATAATCAGTGTGCCTGACTAAGTCATATCTCACCAAAACATTTTTTTTGTAGAATGGCCTAGTCAGAGACAATTTAGTTGATTTGAGATTATTTAACTCGTGGTGACTAAGTGTTGTTGAAGGTTATGTGGTGCTAGATTTTCACTGAGATCTACTCTTCATGGGTACAGCAGTACAGCTTTAGTGTAGGACATTTGGTGTGGCTTAGTGTAGTGTGGTGGCTGTGTGTGTGTTGTTCAGTCACTTATTTTTGTGAATGTGAGGCCTCTTTGTTAATTTGCATTTTTCACAAACAGAAGTTCTTGTGTTGAGTAAAATTGCACTATATTTATGTGACAATATTTATGGACTTAAAACATCCACTGACAAAACTAGCTGCTGCTTCCCTGCAGTCTCCATGGCATGTTGCATTTTATACTTCACAATATGAGCAGTATCACATGGCAGAGACAACCCACAGGAATAGGACAGCAGATAACATGAAGACAACAGGTCTTTACATAAACTAAGTCCTACATGAAAAGTGAATGAGTTATGCATGCAGAATGTGAATTGTACAGTGGAATGAACATTTGGTTATTCAATCATATATATACTTTTTGTAGGTAGAAAATTACCCAAGGAAAAAAGTCTTTCTGCAGAAGGAAAGCAAGCCAACACAAATTATTGCAATTGTAGCTACTGAAAACAAAAGCTACAGCCATCATATTCTCCATGCTGCTATGCAAGCAGTGAAAAAAACAATTTAAAGAAATGCTATTCCACACAACAGTACTGGTTCTTGAAGAAAATAAATAAAAATCTGAAAAAACATTCAAGGGATGCCAAGAATAAGAAAGCATCCTGATATAAACACATGAATACATATTCATTCATCGACTCCTTTAAAAAGGAAAGCATAATGACAGGTAATTCACTTAATAGGATATATTGTGCAAGCATCCTGTACATTAACGTATGCATGCACAGTCCATGAAGTAAGCTGTTCACCTTAATAGGAGTCACATGGGAAAAGAAGTTCCACAGTACAATGCCATTGTTTAAATTAATGGCATGGTACAATAGCAATAACTCAAGTCTAGGTATGTGTAATACAGGTTTATCCATGGTTAGATTTGTTTGATCGCTGAGGTTTCACCCTTATAATTAAACTACACCTGCTTTTGGCAAACTCTGCATTAGCAACAGCTGAAGATAAATTATGAAACAGGGAACAGTAAATGCAAGTCAAAGGGCAGATGATATAGTTTCTACATCTATCATTCCTCAAAGGATTTAGAACATTCCCCCGAGAAAGGCTTTGCACAGCTTATGATAAGCTAGCTTACTATTATGAAAACCTTGGTGGCAGTTGGAAACAGCAGATAATTGCACTTGAATGGTGGAGTAGCTAGAATCTGACTCTGAGAAGACAAGAAATGCAGGACATCTTTTAAAAAGATTGGTTATGAATCAAATCCTTGGTTAGAGGCCCAGATAGAGAATATTCTCCATTTTGTCTTTAAGATCTTGAGTGGACTTAATTTGAAAAGTAGAAAGAATGATTATTACATTCCCAGAAAGTGAAGAATGTCTGACCATTAGAGGTATCTGAGAAAGCATAAGGCCAACTTGAGGTTGTAAAGTATAGGTGAGGCTAACTGGAGGGGTGAAAAAGTAGATCCAGACAGATCTAGAAGCCAAGGGGGCTTTTTCAAATGAGGCCACAGCAGGGGTAAACCAGACACGTCTTGGCCTGAATGGAGCAATGGGGATCACCTGTGATCTGCAGGAAGATGTCTTCAGGAATTTATGATGGGCAGGGAAGGAATAGTGTTAAGCTGACCAGGGAGACAATGGCAGATTATAGGATCTCTGGGTGACTGTCCTGGAGGAGGAACTTAGACAAAGTAGCTTTTGCATTTGGTATTGGAGGAGAAGCAAACAAGTTGTAGTAAGAAAGACCCCATTAGCTGGGGATGTCCTGAGCCACTTCCTGGTTGTGGGGCCACTCATGAGGTAATAAGATGGACCTCCTGTGTCTGTTTGCTAGCCAGTAGATTTCCTAGGTATGTGCATTGCTTCTAGGTGGTGAACTGAATCTAGAAACCACTGTCATTCTCTCATGTTTTTTACGCAAAGTGGGTAAGGTTTGGATCCCCCACTTGTTAAAGTACCATACTGACATGTCTGTCTGAATAGCTTATCACTCAAAGATAAGAGGCCCTGGAATTTCTACAGTGCTAGGAAGACTGTTCTCATTTCAAAGTTGTTGATGCAAATATTGGTCTTGGACTGATTCCACGTTCTCCCTTCAAAGTGATGATGCCACCCCAGAGGGGAGACATCCATGGTAATAACAGCTGGTGGAGAGGAGAAAACATACAATTTTCCCATTTGTAGGAAGGTGAAGTCAGTCACCAATCCAAGTGAGTTCTGCATGAATGAGTTATGTGAATCATGGTTAATGGAGGATCGGTCAGTTGAGACCATCATCACCAGCTGAGCAAGTTTCACAGAAAGCATCTGGCATAGTGGACTACTGCAACTGCCATTGTCATGAGACCTAGCACTCAATATCAGTACAGCACAGGAACTCTGACAGGTTTACAGGACCTATACTGAATGCTGAAGAGAAAATAGTCTTTTATGGGTGAGGAACACTCAGCAAGAAGTTATGTTGATGTGGCTGCTGGTAAGAGATTTGATAAGAAGTTTGATGCAGTGATTTTTGGTAGTTTACAGATATGCCTAAAAACAGGCAAAGCTGTAAAAAGTAGTCCCTGGTTTCTAGTAAGGATTTTCTGTTTGAGACAAAAGGGCAAGGCTCTAAATTTGAAGTAACTGGCTCCTACATGCACATGTAGAAAATTCCTGAACTACTTTAAAATTTTTATGTGGAGATAAACATCCAGGAGGTAAATGGAGCAAATCCAGTGGTTTGCCCCGAAACAGGGCAAAACTGCTGACACCGTGACCATTTTGAGCAAGGTGTTCTTTACAAAATGCACTGGGCCACTGAAATACAGAACTGGCCATAATTCCTTGTTCTTTTTGAACCATAAAGAATTAATGACCTTCTGTGGTCTGGTGCTACCTCCTGGATGGCTCTTTTTTGAAGGAGGGAGGAGAACTTTTGTAAAGCCACCGAGGGTCACTGAGTAACCTTGGCTCCTGTGGATAACGTTTCTGGGAAAAGGGTATTCAATAGCATCTGAAGACATCTTTCACCTATTTATCCTGCTTGATTGCCATCCATGCTCAAAGATGGCAAGATGATCTCCCCTCCTGACTGCCTCCAGAGAAGACAGTTGGGCAAGCCATCAGGGGTGCTGGTTAGACCTTCCTTGAAGGGGTTCCTTTTACTTCTGATTCTGTGGATCTTTTTGAACTTGGTAATCACCCATTAAGTGGGAGCCTCTGGCACAGCTGCCACTGTTGAAGGGGTCAGAGGTTCAATGCTGGAGTGATTTGAACCATAGGGATCTGAAACCCTTTTGATCCCTATTGATGGGTTTGTAAGGGTTCTCAAACCTGAATCTCATGGCATGCAGCATTTTTCCTTCCTGTTGACACCTTGTGAGCTTCTGTTTTACCACTGGTTTGAAGAGGGAAGACCCATCATTGGGGGGAGGGTGGTAAAGAACATGTTGAAGTTGCCCAAAAAATCTTACAAGTGGTGCCAAACATTATGTCTCATGGTCAGATCTTGCCAGCCTGACTGCTCCATTAACTGCATCATGGTATAGACACATGGAGAGACTGATTTTGAACATGGTATTCAGAGTGGTCTGCAACTTTTTGGTAGAGTCTTGAGTCACGAGCTGTTCCAAGGTATCCGTAACTTTTTTTACTAGGTCCCTTTGGAATCTGTTCATGTTTAAAAAAAATAACACCTTCACGGCAATGGCTCCTGAAGCATAGGCATGCTTTCCTATCCTGTCTATTCCTATAGCCTATTGCAGGGATGGACAGATGATGGCTCATCCATGAGATCTCTCGGTGGCTGGTGCAATAATCATTGAATCCACCAGTGGACTGTTAGACCTCTACTGCCCATCTTTAGCCCATCAGGGATGATGGTACTAAACCTTATTTCTCTATGAACACAAAGTACCCTTTTATAACCAAGGAGACCAACTTAGATGTAGGTAGGCTATGTTTTGCTACAGCTTTTAGAGCTACTTCTGAGGTAAAAATTAATAACTGGTGTATATTAACATCTCTACCTAATTTATGCCCCATAGCTGGCATGAAACCATTTTTTTTTTAAATTTTCATTAGAATATAATTTCTTTAGGATTAGTTATTTAGATTTAGACATCAAGGAACAAGGACAACAGACCTTAAGTACAGTTATAAGTTACAAGAATATGGCTAGTAATAGCTTACTTTACACTAGCATGCATCATATGTACAAACATAATATAGTGAAGGGGCAGCTAATTAGGGTAGAGACTCACAAGTGATGTTAGCAAAACAGACAGACTTGTGGGAAAATTACATGAGAGGTTTAAGCACAGGGGATATACCAGTAAGACTGTTAGTAATTTATTGGAAGGTGCAAGAAAAGTGACTAGGGAAGGAAAAGGAATGGTAAAGCAGGATAAGAATTGGCAAGCGGACATGCCTTTAATCTTCACAGTGGACAGTGAAGCTATCAAAAGAATTAATTGGAGAATTTTAGTAGCAAATGAAGTTAAGGCTGCAGTGGGAGAAGAACCCATAAACATTAATAAAAGGGCAAGGGATTTCAAAGAGATTCTAGAAAATAAACATGCACCCAGTAATAGTGTTAAGGGTATGTATAAGTGTTTAGACTGCAAAGAGTGCAGCTTTATAGCAGAGGGACCCTATGTAGAAGTACCTATGAAAAAAACATTACAGTGTCAGGTAGGTTTACATGCAGTTCAGAATTTGTGGTATACATGGCCAAGTGCCTAGCATGTAATTCCTTCTCATAGGAAAAACCAATAAATCTCTGAGGAGAATTTATGAACATTATTATGGAATAAAAAAGAAAGATTACAATAATGAATTGTTTAAACATAGAAAGTCCCAAGTGTTCAAAGTTTTTGTTTTCGGTAACAGACTGTTTCTCCTGATTTTATTGGGGACAAAGGAGAGCTTGAATATAAAAAGCTTAAATGGCAGATTCTGCTCAATGCTTATAACAAACCTGGTCTTAATAATTTGGTGAATTCTAAAGTTTTTACGTAGAAAAGCAAAATATAATAAATGCAAGTAAAATTGCAGTTTTTATAAGTGTCTTATAGTAGTGTTTTTAGTTTGTTACTTGTATAAAAAATATATTAAATAGTCATTTTTTGCTATTGAAGGGTATTTAAGTGTGCCATTGGGATTATGGGTGTTTCTGAAGGCCATTTTCATGGCCGAAAGCACTTAAGCATGTACTTGTGTTAACAGGAAGTTCTCTTTGGGATTCACTACTTGGCATTGCAACACCTTGCAAGTGCTTTTTGTATATTTAACTGTGAATCTTCACTTGTACAGAGGCATATTTTCAGTTTTTCATTTCTGTTGTGAAGTCATTAATAAAAATAATACTTACATCCAATAACTAGGAAGAATTATATATTTTCTGGCTTAGCAACATGTGTTACAATGAATATAATATACCTGGCTACATGTAATAGATGTCGGGCATTTTATGTTGGGAAATCTACCAGAAAAATGAAGGAAAGAATAACTGAGCACCATTCAGAAATAAGAAATTTACACTAATTCCTCGGCTAAGCATATCAGTACATATGGGAATGCACAAATTCTCTTTTAGGGTGATAGAGTATATAAGGATATACAAGGGGGAGATCATAACAATAAACTTGAGATAAAGGAATATCAATGGATAATACACCTCCTGATGATTATGTATTACCAGGTATAAACCAGATTGTTTCTTTAAAACCTGTACTAAGCTATAAACAAATCTGTTTGAAATAGAGTTCTGTGCTTCTGAAACTATTGTTTTAACTAGGATTGATTAACTGAATAATTAATGGCTGTATGATTTTTGATAGTATATAAAAATGGTTTGTATTTTATACACTGATGAAGGGTTTGGTTGACCTGAAAGCTTTGTTTTATTAAACACTTGTTCAGTATCAGCGTTGCTTGATTTGTTTCATACTACATCCATTCTTGGTTTTATGAACTAAGCATTGTTCTGAAACTGTTTGACCTTAAACCTATCAGGCTTCAGCAGGAAGTTGGGATTTAGTCAAAGTTGGAGAATGCAAAGGCATCCAGAAAAGCTTCTGAGACTGGAGGAAGAGTAGGCATAACAGGCTCCTACCTCCAGCAAATTGCAATATCTAGTTTAATCAGATACTAATGTTGATTCCCAATCAAAGGGTTGCATCATTTTAGTTTTCCCAAAAGATATTTCTTCAATGGGGGTGTCAGGGGACAAGGAGCCCTCACCACCACAGGCAAGCTGTCCAGGAGAATTTATTTATGATGAATTATCCAACAGAATGGGAAGTGCAGTGGTGCAATGGTTAGCATTGTCACCTCACAGCAAGAGGTTCTCTGGCTCAATTTTCAGCTAGGGTGCCTTCTGTACATAGTCTACATGTCCTCATTGCACTCACATGGGTTGCCTCTGGGTGATCTGGTTTCCTCCAACATTCCAAAGACATACATCTGGAGTGTTTGTCCCCAGGCCTCCACTAAAATGGGCTCTGTCCCAGTCTGACTTTCTCAGTAAATAAATGCTAAATAAAATAAACAGAATCAGATTCCTCCTTCTAGGGTAAAAATTAATGCCATCTCTTATGAGGTGGGAGGAGGAGAGAAGGAGATGATAGGAATAAAGGATGTCTCAGAGACAAGATGGCCTTATATCAGCCCAGTGAGCACTTCACCCATTATTCTCCTGAGACATTTGGATTGAATGACTTTCTTTCTTATAGATGTCTGCCCTAACAAAGCATGGCAGAGCAGAACCCTGGCAGACCTCAAAGTACTGGATGACCATTCTTACACAGAGATTTGAAGTATGTGCTCTGGTCACTCTGAAATGATCACCCTCAGATCCCCTTCTCCACAGTTTCAGTATAAGCAGTCTCATCAGAAATGTGAGCCTCCAACACTACCATCCTCTGGTAGGGTTGCGGTAGCTGGTGTCTGAAGAAGTGAGACATACCATGGATTCCCGCAGGATCTCAATGGATGTGTCTGAATCAGACTGGGCAGCAGATGGTTCAGGCCTAGCTTTTTTGAACTTTTTTGGAGCAAGCAGGATGTCTGAGGCGGAGGGTTCTGCCATCTTGGACTGCGCAAGGTACTTCAAACGTTGGGTTTCTAAGTATACAAAAAATGGGGAATGTTGAGTACATAGGGTCTTATTCACAAATGATTGACAGATCTAACCATTTTTGTAATCATGTACAGCACCTAGACAAAATAAGCACTGGGCATGGTGGTCCTTACGAGGTATCTGTCTACCACAGAAACATTTACCTCTCAACTGACATTAACAAATCTTTCAATGAAAAATACAAGAAAAAGGTTCCCCAATGGGGCACTTATCTGAATAGGTGCAGACAATTATATCAGCCAACAATGTAGAAAAAAGACCAACTGAAGTGAAGATCCTGCATTCAGACTGGTTTCAAAACAGTCTCAGAATTTTGTGTTCCTACATCTGCTTCTGTACCACTGTACTCACTAGCTTACATCATATGCTGATGTATGAGCGTAGGGAAGGTTTTTAGCTTTGGTACACCAGGCAGACATCAGGTCACCTCAGTAAGATAACCCAATAGTTTTGTAAATACTGCAACGGTGATCAAAGGATTGACAAAGATTGTTCTCTATCAGAAGAATGTCTATTAATTGTGTTAACTGGAATCCTAACTCTAAATCACAACTATTAGGATCTAGTTTATATTATTTAATTTTTAAAACATCAAACGTCATCTAGTTGAGACCATATGATAAACGTTTTAAAAAAATCAAAATGCAAATGTTCACCAAGTTTTTTCAGGAGGAATTCCCCCATGCACTCCCCCCACAACTCACTAATTTATATAAACTGACACCACACTGCACTGGGGAAAGAGCAAATTCCCTGACCCATACTTCCATGCAAAAATCCTAAACCTCCTAGACTTTGTTGCATACTTGGGAGATATACAAATGTCTTTCCACTGTTCTTCTGTATATTACCTTTTCATTCTCACTTCCCAGTGTTTTCTAACTTCTGATTTATGCTAAAAGTTACTGTGGATTACTTTATGTGCCATAATTATTACATTTTTAATACCAGCTTCTGTTCTAAATGCAACTAAAAAGTCATCCAGAACTGCTCTTTCAGTTAAAGCCACCTAAATTCTTGCTCCGATTCTGCATCTGTCTTCTTGCTCAACTCCACTATTGCATCAGGGAATGCAAATGCTACCATTGCCCTATTCATAAAATCCCAGATGGCTGTATTGAAAACCTTCTCTGCATCAAAACCCAGCAACAGATGCATCTTACGCCCTGTTTTCCTCTGGACTATTATTGCTCTAGTAATTTACCAAATGTTTTATTACCACTCACAAAACTACACTGCTCAATATCTATTAGTTTTGGTAACAACAGCCATTATCAGCCAGTATAGACAAATACCATATAATCATAGTTCAAACATAATTGGCCTATATGAAACGGGTTCTGAAGGATCTTCCCCCACTATGTATAGTATAGTCACCGCAGTTTTCCTGAAGATGATGGTACTGCTCCTGTTTTTAAAATATTGTTAAACAAAATCTTCCAGATTTTTATCACTGCCCCCACCCAACTTCCACACTTCCACTGTAATGCTGTCTATTCCTGGAGAAACCCTTGTTGCTTGATTATACATCACCATTTTATCTCATCCCCCCTCCTATCTTGGTTATTGATTCTTGAGCCTCATTCTTCTCTAATGTTGGCATAGTTAAGTTTTCCATAAATATTTCCATTTGTGCCTCTTGGTTTCTGCATCAATCTGCTTCACACAGATTTTTAAAGAATTTCTGAAATCTCTAATACGTCTATAGGGTCTCTGATTATTTTTCTTGTTATAGCTACCTTAAGTTTGGCAATATTCCCATCTATTCTCAGCTGCCTAAGTCATTGTTCTAATACTTTGTGTTCTGGAGTTATTAAAATTACTTGCTTTCCTGCAATTACACTTATACATAGTATCCAAATATATCCTTATTGTCCTTTAACACTCAGCAATTGCTCCTCTTCATGTTCTGTAAGATTCTCCTTCATCTGCAATACTTTAACCTTTGATAACCCCTTTACATATTCAAAATTTCTTCTTTCCTATATCACTGCCTAATTTCTACATTTTAAATTTCATTTTATCACACTCCCTAGCATCCCATCTGAAGAATTTACATCTCCCTTAGCAATTCTTGAATCATTTACACTACCAATTCCTTAAATTTCACTCTGCAAAAAAATATGTAGGAGGTGCCAGTGTCTTGTTTTACTTAATTACCTTGCATCTTTATCTTAGACTTTGTTGGTGCATGATCTGAAATAGCTATAGGATGTGAAGTACCCATGCTCCTATGAGATACAATTTATAACCTGTTTAACCCAGTTATTGTACCTTGGAGAATAATGTATACATTCTATCTTGGTTCCTGCTTGTGAGTTTGCATTTTCCATTCCAAATATTCTCATGCATTTCTTCCAAATCTGCCCACTTTTATATTTTCCCTTCTAGGTCCCCCAAGCTTCCAGTCTCCACCGATGAGTAGTATTTCCTGCAGAGAGCTAATTTCATCTCCAATAACTCTCTTAAGCTCATTAAGAGTACATTTAGGAGGAATGTAAGTACATACCAGTGTAATGCTGCACCCCTGTCAGTACCCTCTTATTGCCACACATTTGCCATTATTGATTTCTCCTCTATCACCATTGGAGCCCAATTTAAAATCAATAGTACCAATTCTTTTTCCTTTGTCCCTTATTCTCCAGTGAATATTTGTTCTGAAACCCTTTCTTTGCCAAATTCACATACTCATTTCCATCCAAGTTATTTGCAACCTGCACTTACTATACTATTTGCTTTTTGTCCATCCCTGCAATGCCATTCATATCCCATGATACAAGTGATATGACAATTATTCTGATACAAAATATATTACTTTCACAAAATCTACATGACAGTTTTTTTTAAATACGTTTCCAACTAGCAACTTAACATGAAATTAATGCCTAGAGGACTGATTTTATATGCAGTTGCGTCCTCTTTTCTTTGTTTTAACTTGTGTCATCTTTTCCCAAAATTTGTGCTTTTGTGCTTCAGTAAATAAAAAATACGAACATTTTCAATTTTTGGAATGAGAAACAGAGTCCTATTCAGCTTGCTGGCTCACTTTTTGCTGAGCCAACTTTTTTATTTCTTCCTTAGCCTGTTCTGCATCCAAGAGAGACCAGTCCTCCATAAAAAATATTCACACCTACCTCTCAGCAAACTCTAATTGAAAGGCTAAACTCCCTTTTTTTCCTGGTACACAGTGAGTAATCATTTTCCACAAACACTTTGGTGTCCCAGATTGTTAATACTGTCCCGTTCTGCCACAATTTTGTCAGAAGCAGCACTTCTCTGGTATGACTGCACATTTACTACTATAGATCTTGGCTTTTTTCTCATAACAAAATTTGGGAAATACACATGGTGTGCCCTTTCAATTAATACATCCTGCTGTAGAATATTCATCTGTCTCACTTGTTCTTTTATAAACTTAATGTGGTCTCTTCCTTCCAGATTGTCTATTATAGCGGGTAATTTCAGGTTTTATGTGCATGCCCTAAATCTAGCTCTACTTTTTACTGAAACAGTTTGAGAAGCCTCATTCAGTCTTTCCCTCATTTCATCCTCTGATTTATGCAGTTTTATAAGCTCATCTGAATAGCCATCTAAACCTTTTTTCTCTTAAGTATTTGCCATTTGACTGTGTATTTGTGTGCGTGTATGTATGTATGTATATATATATATATATAATTACTCACATCTGAATGAATTTGATTTATTTTTTCCTCTAAATTGCTGGAAGACAGCTCTTGAACTCCTTTTTGCTAAACAGCTTCAAAACTCTTGCCTGTCTTTTTTTTTTCTTTTCTGGTTGATTTTCTCTTGCTTTCTCCAGATTTCTTCTCTGTAGGTATCTGTGTAATATAGTAACTAGTCAGTAACTGAATTTTAACCAGATTACCAGCTTCCACCAGCTCCTTTACTTCTCTTTCACACTGGGTGAGCTCTGAACAACCTGCTCTTTAGATTGCAGCCATCTTGGACCCACGTGCTGGTATCAAGTACAAAGAACTGTGTGGTATTCTCAATTGGCATAGTAAGCCCTGGGTATATTAAGTGGCAAAAACAGTAAAATCTTATTAGAAAATGTGATGGTTTAGACAATTCTGAATGCTTTGTCAGTTTTTGAGTACAGGAATATGCTAATATAATCAATAGGCTTACTGGTAGTTCAGGTGTTAGTGGGAAAGGATCTACAGTCTAACCTGCCCATTTCATTTGCTTTAATACTACCAGATTGTTATAGTAGTGCAATGCAAGTACTGCAAGAATGTAAATAGAAACAAAAAATAGTGCAATGCAAGTACTGCAAGAATGTAAATAGAAACAAAACTTATCTGCAAACTTTGTCAAATGGTACATAATTATCAACACTGTTTTTACAAAACTGTATATATTTTATTATTTCAAGTACTTACTTTGTTTTTATTATAATTTGTCTTAAGTTTGTCTTTAATTATGACTTAATGCCACTGTGCATTTATACTTCTTTGTAAATGTTCCTTTATGTTGCCTCTTGCTGTGGGTCAAGTCTGAAAAGGGTCCTGATACTAGCACCCTTACCCAGTTAAGTGTGAAAAAATAATAAATGAATAAATTCTCAATTTTCTTATTTTGCAAAAGTAGAAGTAAGGATGAATGCTGAGAAAAAAATCACAGTGCTAAAGTCATTATCATAAAACTACTGTACGGGTATTTGCGTAGAGGGGGGTCTCTATAGCACATAAAGCAAGTTCATCAGTTGCACACTGGCAGTCTAAATCCTGTCAGTAATGCTTTTCATATCTTACTCACTGGACACAGGCTTTTTCAAGACCTTACCAAAAATCCAACTAAAGTGACCCATACAGTTTAGGTCTAAGATGGTGTTAATGGTTCTTTTGGAGGAGAAAGCAAATTAGCAGAATGCCATGAAGTTTTGCCTCATATACACACAAACACACACACACACTACATTGACTGTGCACACACACGTGTATGTGTCTACGTGTATGCATGTGTTTCTGTATACACATGGGTGTGCATTTGGAGTTGCTTACATCTTTTTGTGAGGGGTTACATCATTAAAAGGACAAGCAAGTGGCAGGCTACACTACACTGGAAAATTGCACTGGATCATACAATAAGCTCCACTATGAATTGCTAAAATGTCTGAAGTGTCGGCAGCAATGATCAATAACACATACATGGCATTATGTACGTTTTTATTGCTGTGTGCAATATTGCATGGCAGTGCAATGATATTTTTCCTATTGACTTGCTACCAGCAGATATGGCCAGGGGCAGTTCTTGAGCACTCAAGCTTCATTTATCATGTCAGTAGAGCAGGGTTTGTTAGTATATTTCTCCTCTGCAGGGATCTGATGCTGAGTTATAACCTAACAGATGCTTTCTATCATCATCGTGATGGGAAGTATGGTGTATGTTTACACTAGCATGCAAAATACTCCTGTCATGTGTCTTTGCACCATTTTATTCAAAGGCTTGTTTTATGTAGGCTTTTTCTTTTCTGCTAGTATTGTCGCTTAGCTATATTCCGCTCAGTAACATATCACCTTTATGGTATTTAAATAATGTATTAATAGCGCAATTTGCACTTACCTAAATTTCTGCCTCACCTGCACACATTAGTCTACAAATCATATGTTTGTGAATCATGTAAGACACTGAGGGACTACATTTTCATTCCTACTGCCCAGGTACTCAATGGTATAATCAGACATCATAAGGACAGACATGAATTTTGTGAATAGTGCATAATTATTGCATGCATTTTTGACATGAAATAGTCTTACACAGTTGCTGACTAGGTTTGTGAATATATTCAAGCCTTGCTTAGTGTTTGTTGCAGAATTCTGGGATGTTAACAGAAAAGGGAAACGCATGGTAGATCAGCTGATCATGACGTGAACATAACTGCAAAATAGTCTGTGCCTGCTGGTTAAAGAAAACATGCATATCGCAAAGAAACGGTCTTACATAAATTATATTTAAAACATGTTTTTAGTTTAGAGACCATATTTTCCAGGTGTTAAAGACACCACAAAAACATATGCAGTCCTGAGTGCACGGATGTTGGTGTATAAAAAGTGATATCAAGCAAACCGTACTGTCGTTAAAACAAATTTCAGCTAGCCATTTTGAAAATGTTATGCCAATGTATTATGCAGTTGTATTGTTAAAAATTAACAAATATCAGAATATGCAAATTGTGGGCATCAACTCAGAGTTCCCTATAAGAGAAAGTAACGATATCATGTAATAAAGTAATGTTAAGCAAGCCTCACAACTGACTCATTACTTCCCCTAAGATCTCATCTCATTAAGTTGCTTAAAATAAAGGAAGCAACTTAGAAAGTCATCTAGCAACTTACATTTGTGATCAGGACATTCATAAGAATATGGGCTATGTCTATTAACATCTATCTCTGCTTTTAAAATCGGGAAAGACACTATAGCTCAGTCTTGTCTTCTCATAAAAAATATACTGGTGGTTTAGGGCTAACTAAGAGTGAAAGCAGGCCACTGAGCAAGGATGAATTAGGAAGAAAATCCTGAAATTGAAAGTTAATGAATTAAGCATGAAACAAATTAAATGTCTTACTGGCTCAACTCCTGTCCAAAAGAAAATATGTGAACTGTCCTCTGCACTTATTAATGTGCCTACAAAAATGTGACCTACCTTTGCAATGTCCTAATTTATTCACTGTTTACTCTTAAGGTTGGTGCCTGTGTATGTGGACCTCAATGCTAAATAGAATTCTGTGAACTGCAGCTTTTTATGCCAAATACAGGTCCACACACATAGCAGCACCGAGACTGAATTATGAAGAAAGTCTCAAGATATTAGACATGTACACTCAGGAGAAAAGGTAAAAGTGGTGGGACAAAACACAAGTTTACCATATTCTCAAGAATTTCATGGAAAGTGAAGGTGCCAAAGGAGAAACGGAGGATGTGGAGGGCAAATAGAAAGTGAAACATTCATTCTAACATTAAAAAAGCACACTTTCATTTTGAGAATGTGTGACAGGGTACCAGAAAAGCTTGCCATAAACAAAAATTGGAAGATTAGGTCAATAAAAGGATTCAGTTAAAACAATAAAATAAAAAAAAGATAATAAAAAAGTAAAATAAATAAATAAAAGGATTCAATGAGCTTTGTTAATGCGGAATTTTGGAGGGCCCAACTGACTAGGGTCTAGCTGCAATTCCAGCAGATTCAACAGGTCACTAATCTTACCTGTTCAGTCAAATGTTAGTGGGTACTGGAATCTGGATTGTTAAAGATCATGATCACATGGAACATCTAACACTGTTGGCAGTTTGATTCACCTCTTTCTTCACACTCTTAACTTTGGTGGAAAATACTATTCAAGACACACAATAATGAAGATAATACATAGACTAGCCTTCTATACTACTCAGGCTGGACAGCATACATCAAGTTTTTTGGTTGATAATTAAGGACAAAGCCAAACAAATGTGGCACAAAGCCCCAAAATCAGGGACATTTTTTATTATTCCAATTCACTTACAAAGTTAATAGCACAACATGCATTTTCTGAAAATTAGATAGTATGAAAATCTAATGTCTGGCATTATTAACTCTGTTCTTTTGGCTTTTCCCTGTTAGGTGTTGCCACAGCAGAACTCCGGTCCGCTAATGATTGGCAGTAGATTTGTTACAGGTGCCGAGATGCCAGCTCGATGACCAACCTTCAACGAAGGCACGCCCATTCTATGCATGTCTTCTGAATCTGCGAGGAGGACATGCAGACTCCACACAGAAGGTGCTCCAGCCAAGAATCGAATGGGAGAACCTCTTGCAATGAGGCAACAATGCTACCGCTGCACCACCATAGCTTTTTAACTAATTCTCAGTGACTTGCCATAAAATCAATGAAAAAATCAGAGACATTCAGCAAACTCAGGGAGAGTTGAGAGCTACTTTAAGAAATGGGTTAATAAGTTGTAAAGAAAGTACAAATTCAGGAAAAAGTGGAACACCAAAGGAGGGGAAGAAGAGTGTTCTGTAGTGCAGAGAGTTGAATGGGATAAAAGTCATCTGTCCAGCATGCTCCCTGACAAAAACACTAAGTCAAAGCATGAACTGCTGAAGACAGGGACTGAGGTAAGATGTCGCCTGGATTTGGCCTATTTAGGAATACAGTCAATGTCACAGTGGATGTGGTATTTGTAGGCTCAGAAATAGGTAAGTTTCACAATGTAGACTGATCAAATAGTGGAGAGGAAAGGACCAAGGTGATGGTCTAAAAGGAAAACTGTGCTAGGTCCAGGTAGTGCAGTTGGGAGTATTTCTCTTAAAAATATCGGTCTATAAATTACTTACAGAGTTAGAGACAAGTATAGACTGTGTAGCCAGAGCTGTAATTAATGCAGAAAGGCCCAAAACAGTGAGATTCCCCAGAAGACAAATGCTGTATGCCCTCCCCCCCCCAAAAAAAGCTTCCTACCATGTACTACATACATAATTGCTTGCTCTGTAAACAGTTTACTACTTATGTAAACTGGCCTGCACCTCTAACAAGCATCCATTTCATTCAGTTTTTTTTTTTTAAAATAACACATCTGCATGTAAATGCACAACTAGTTTTGTTTTACTGCTGGATAAAGTTCTAACAATGGTACAAAATTCAAATTCGTAATCCACCACAGTAAAATTATACAGCACCTGCAAGTCACATGACTGCCAATATAATCTGAAACTCACAGCAACTAACCGTGAATAAATGCTAACTAACAAGAACTACTTCAGCATTTACTCACAATCAAAGTAGAAATCGATGTCCTGTCATCCAAATTCAGGGAAGGAAATTAAGATAGCACAGCACTTCTTTACTAGCTAAATCTAGCTCCATACCCTCTCCCAACACCATCAGATTGTTATGCCTTTATTTTAAGGCAAATCAGTTTCAATATGGCACAAGACTTGTTACGTGATACATCACTATGACCGGTAGGGTTATTTACAAACATGTCTTCAGCAGGCTATCCAACATCTACCTATGAAATTAGAGGAAGTTTTTGCTATGTCTGCTCTAATTATAAAACACAAGCAAAGACAAATTCCTTTAAGCCGTTTTTAACATTGTAGCATGTGATTTGTATGATGTGTTGCTTTCCTTTTATTACAGATCACATATAAATAACTGTCTGTTCCAGATCTGCTATCCTCAAGGCCTCCCTTGCAATCTCCCAGTCAGGATTAAATGCCACACACTGAAATGGACTATTAAAAACGGTTTACTCCTAAGGCCCTAAAATGGCTCACTACTGCTTTTATACATATTGCTTGTTATCCAGTACTATCTGGCATGTGTTGCTGGCTGCCCTAAAGTCAGTTGTAGTACTAGTGTTAGTGTGCAACATGTTCTGCATTGGAATGAACAGGAACTATCACTAGCAATTCCTTACTAAGTTAATAAAATAACAGTCTCATCACAAAGTATTTCACATTACTAACCTCTGGTGTGACTGATCTTACAAATCCAAACAAATGCAGAAATGGAACCAAAACAGTTCTTTTCTATCAAACAGGCTGTCCAGAGACTTAATAAGCATGCCATTTTTTTGCACATCAAATGACTGCTCACAGCAATTAACTACAATGACCACCACTGACATTAGGCAGGCGAAGGAAAGACTGAGTACTGTATTACAGCAATTATTTTAATCACGAGTCACTGTAGCAATCATATGATCCGGACAGTCTCTACTTGTGTCTCCTCACCTCAGCTCTTGCTCTCATAATCCCTTTGGTGCTTCACTAACTATACATATGCAGCAAAGATATGGAAATGTACAAATACTCCCTCCACTGCTACCCCTCCCCTCACCAATAACCGGTGATTTTTACTTAACACACTAAAGTTTTGTGCTGCTACTTGCCACAGCATATCTACCTTTTTTTCTAATATATATATATATATATATATATATATATATATATATATATATATATATATATATATACATACATACACACACAATATATATATATATATATATATATATATACATACATACACACACACAGATATATATATATATACACATATATATATATATATTAGGCTAAATGTGGAATTAAAGTACAGCACATATACTAAACTACTTGCATTAGAAACTTAATTGGTTAGCAAGCAATAGGACACATGTATATTACTCCGGACACCATTTTCATTTGACGGCTCACTTTCACCTTTTAAATTTATGTGATTCCTGGCATTCTTGTTCTGGACAAATGCCACCTGTGTAAAAATTAGTATGTACACCATGACTTAAAAAGGTACATACCTGGTAATATGCATTATGCCGAATATGGCTCACTGCTCACCAGTAAAAACTTAAAGGTGTGCTATCAAGTCAGGTGATACCAGGACACCGTAATCAGCAGACTGGATGTGCCATACAAAATCCAAGTGAAGTTTTTGTGCATTCAAAAATGCAGCTGGTAACCATGAAATCAGACCCCAAACGGGATGCGAGAGTCCCACATAAGGCGCATTGCCAGTAGTGTAACTAGTTCAACCACTGATTACTATTACTGTAATGAGACTGTTGTACTTCCTGATGCAATCACCATGGCAACACAGTGTTCCAGTTTTTTGCACATGCCATCACACAGCACTGCCTGCAGTATTTAATAGGAATGTTAAGCCCAGTGGAGACAAGCATGTCAAAAATGATTTTTAGTTAAAAGTTGGCAAATTAGTTTCTCCTCGACTGTTTTCTGAAAGTGGTTCTGATCATGCTGACCAAAAGCATTCCTTTAATTAGATAGAGTCATTTTATCAGAGAAACAAAGATCCATGCACTATTACAAGGTAAGCTTTCACAAGTAGGAAAATAAACCAGGTCAGTTTCCCATTAAAGATGGAGAATGACTGGAACATCCAATTACACATACCAACTTATGCAGCAAAAAAGGTTCAGGCAATTATATTCTGAAGCAAAAATAAGAAGGGTGTGATTGGTAATCTGTATTTTGTACCAGTAAGCTCAATGAGTTATCCAAAGTTTTGCTTTATCATTGCCAAAGTCTCCTAGGCTCACAAAGATTAGTTCTCAATGAAAATACAGCACTGCATCACTTTTAGTTACACCGAGTAACCAAGTGAAATTCTCAAATCTAGTACACCAGACCACTCTACAAATAAATATGTTTTAGTGATTGATGACTCTAGTCAGGTACTTTCCTTCTCCACTCACTAAGACTGATAAAAACAGGGTGATGGTGAGATGACTTTCAGGTGCCAGGATATCTCACATCTCAAGGTCCCTTAAGACCCTTTCACCTAACAAATATGACTAAGCCATGGTGGTGGTTCTAATTATAATGGCTGACAAAAAAGCAATTACTAGAAAATGGAAATCAAAGTTTAAACCAACTTTACCAGTAGTAGTGAAGATTGTAACAGAGATAAAACTAGAACTAGGATATTTAGAAAAGGGTAGGAATAAATTACATTGGAAATGTGGGATTAATACATGCAGAGGAGGAATGCGGTTTAAAATAAGGTAGAATTTGAATGAGCTATGTTGACAATGACTGGATATATTACAAGTGATGTATTATGCTTGCAGCTACAGTTGTGTCAGCACAGTTTGGAATGCATAATGTTTGTAACTGAAATTGTGTTACTATGGTTTATTTTCATTTATATATATTTAACATGGCCTATGTCATATATTATAATTTAATAAAGTTTGTTTAAAAAAAAAACATGGTGATGGTGGTAGTCCATTTGGGCGAGAATGACTTGGGATACAAAACCCTGAGGGATATGCAAAGGGTCATGTCATAACTCTTCATGCATGCCTCAAATGCAGGCAAGACTCTGGCCCTAAGTGGAATTCTTCCTTCAAGAATGATGTCTAGGTACAAAGAAAAGATGAGTAGATTCAACAATTGGATAAATAGCCAGTGTCACTCTACAGGATCCAGTATGTGTCATGAGGCAGGATGCTCAATAGTCCCTGCTTTGCAAAGGATGGCCTGCACTTCATTCCAATGCTTCTGCATACTGGCTAAAACTTTTGCTGCCCCCATAATGTCTTTTTAGCAAAGTCCAGCTAACATCTGTATCAAATCCACAACTGGATCACATTGGCTATGCTCAATGTCAGGAGTCTCAATAACAAACTAACCTTGAGGCGCTGCTGCATTTGGAACACATCCATATGTGTAATTACTGAAACTTGCTTTAAATGTTTAGAAAGCTATCCTGGGTTTTGCAACCATCATCCTTTTGAAGTGATGGCAACTGTGGTGTCATTTCCAAATTTGTTAGACAATTTCACCTTCAGTCAGATTTCCAGAAACCCACAAACTGAATTCATTGAACTCCAAATCCCACTAAACAGGACTATCAGTTTATAATCAGCTACAGGACATCCTGTGTCTCCTCTGGCAAGATCGTTAAATATTCTTGAAGTTCTATATCGACAAGAACTCCATTATTTTGAGACCAACTCCAATGTAGAATATCTCCAAAAGTTCTTAGACTTAGTAAACAAAACCTCCATGAACCAGGCTAAAAAACTACTAGAGTTTATAAAAGTCTTGATATGGCCCTTACAAATACAGCTACTGTTCCCCTGGCAACTAGTTATCCATTTAAGTCAGATCATAAATTTATTGACTTTCGCCTTCAAAGTCGCTAAACTCTCAAACTATTTTCTGAAAATTCTATGATGAAGTTTCAAAATTCACTTATAGCTGTAGCAGCCCAAGTGTTGCCACAGCAGGTAGCTTCACAAAGGAGTTATATGACCATTTAGATGGAAGTACAGGACTGCAGTCCCAACCTAATCTAAATGTAATGGGAAAATTAAAAACAAACCATCCTAGTGGTCTAAAAAATACTCTAGTAAAATAAAATATGTGTTCCACTAACAGCTTAGCTCTACGATAAAATAAGAAATCCTTAAAGTGCATAGAAAGTCAAAATACCTCATATTACTGGTTATATATAAAATGTACAAGACTACAAATTTGAAAATTTTTAAAGTATAAAGCAGTCCCTGAATTTAAGTTAGCATATGAAGGTAAGGACAATTACAAACCTCTCCAAGTTTATTAATAAACTAACATCCAGCATTGTTCTAAATTGATTCAAAATGGCACCACCAACTCTGACCCAGCAGACACTGCTAACATACTAGCAAACAAATTCAGTATAAATTTTACCCCACTTATTTCAGAATTTCTTGAAATCATCATCACTAAAGAACATCTACTAAAGGCATTTTCCAATACCAAAAAATACTTCCTCCATGAGATGTGATGACATACTTCTCTGTTTAGTAAACAGTACTGAAGCAGCCCAGGCAGAGCAATTTCAAATTATTTAACCTGAGTTTAGCCACAGGTTTTACCCCTGAAGTCTGGTGCACAGTAGTAGTCATGCCACTTCATAAGGGTTGTCAGTAACAGTCTAGCTTTGTCACTAGTAGATCCAGTCTAAAGAATTTGGCCAATTTTGTCGAAAGGGTAACAAAGGTGGTTGACAATGGTTATACTGTTCAATGGCACAGTTGTCTGAGCTAAGTCATCTAACACCATTCTCCATGTTTGTAGAGTTAGTGAGCTTAATGCTTTACAAATAGATCCCTTTGTGGTAAGATGGATAGTAAACAGGCTAAACGACAGAACCTACACAGAGCAGGGGGTAGCTACTTCATTGGAAAGTATGAAAGTGAATAGTGGTGTCACATAGGTTATGTGCTGGGATCTCTTTTAGTTGGCGCCTACTTTTCTGATCTCTAGACCATGAACCCTGGCTAACCAAGTTCTCAAGTAACTGCCAACTGGGAATTATTGCCAAGTCTCCCCTCTGATTCCCAAACCCTTCAGTGATAACTGACTTGTTAATACTTAGTCTACTAAAATGAGTAAAAAATGCAAAAAAATTACAATATTTTTCACATTTGATTCACAACCCCTGCCTCTTTATACAGCATAGAGGACACACCACTTAAAAATGAGCGTTGTTAGAGGCAATGAAACTTTAGTTGATAACTCCTTTTTTTGATCTTCATGTAGCCAGTAATTGAGAAGTACTTCTAATTTGTTGCTTGCAGGAAAATAAATGTCAGAACTCACAGAGAAGGGAAGCCATTTTGATTCAAACAGTTTTGGTAATTATGAAGTCTTTTTAAATATGAGATTAAAGGGCATGACCTACTGTTTTAATTTTACTCAAGGGAAACACTATTGTGAGGTCTCAGCAGGTTGTGTGAGTATTTGTTTTTCCTGCAAACAACCAATACATGTTGTTTTTTTATGGGCAGCACAGTCACATGCTCTGAGTTTTGGTTTTAAGTACTTCTAATTGCTAATTTCCAAAGAAATATCCTGATATAAAGAGGTCATTGTTCCCTTATACTCCCCACTGATTAAACAGATTATGAAGTAAAATCAGTGCCACCTGTGGGCTGTAACTCACTAGACAGATCAAGCAACTAAAGACCCAAGAGGACCCTAATTAAGATCATTGGACTAAAAACCCTAAGCTACTACAAAAGACTAGAAGCACTGTACATGTCTTCAGTAACTTATAGACTGCTTAGGGGAAGATCTGTGTTTTCCCCTTCCCTACCAGTGGTCTTGGGTCTGTTTCCCCAGTAATCAAACATTCCTACTAATACTGGAACAAGGGATCAAAATCTTCACCAGCAGATGAAGAAAACAGAGGAGAGAGAGGTTAATCTCACAGCACTTGCCCCCCCCCCCCTTTGGAAAAGACTCCCCCTGTAAATGAAGGAGAGAGATACTCTGTCATACTTCACTGGATTTTTATTCACAAATTCACATTGATCTTGACAGGTCTAACCCTAATTGAAAGATAGGTATTGTCAATGGGTGGATTTAGCCAAGGTATAAATGGTCACAAGACCAGCTGCCTTGAACTTCCAGTGATCATATGATCCCATGATTTGCTAACTGATAAGTTCACAAGTCTCAGGAATCTATTTTTAGAGGTGACCTAGAAGCACTAGTTCAAGTGCTTTGCTCAGTCACACAGTTTGCAAGCAGTGAATGACACAACTACAGAATAAACTACAGAACTACAAAATCAATCCAGCTAAGTACAGAAAGAGGTTCACTTTCAGGATAAAAACTTCAGTTTGAAGCCAAATTCAAGAAGTGAGGATGTCAGCAGGGAATGAAAGTATAATTATCTGCAGTTAGAATTAAAGGAAAATGAAATGCCCATGCCACAGTTTTTTTTGTAATCTTTGGCAGAATAACTGGAATAGAAGTGGCAGGTTACAGCAGGGTGGACTTCAGCCAACATGAAGACATAATGGCAAGGGATACTGACAGCTGGAATAAGCATTACTGTTGGAAATGCTCATGGTGTATTAAGGAATAAGTAAACCAGGTATAATTACCTGCATAAGGAAAGTAGCATGGCTGTGAAATGATATAGACAACTATTATGGAATAAAGGACATACAAAAGAACATGAA
The DNA here is from genome assembly GCF_019279795.1 of Protopterus annectens. Lineage (NCBI taxonomy): Eukaryota > Metazoa > Chordata > Ceratodontiformes > Protopteridae > Protopterus > Protopterus annectens. The sequence goes on along the minus strand of NC_056743.1, from coordinate 1,094,227,016 downwards.
CTGGACCAAGTACATAGCAGATAAGCAAAGTGGGAAAGAAACTAACAGTTATGTTCATCCATCAGGTCAAGTCAAACCCAGAGATGGGACTAGCTAAAAAATGAACAAAGCAATCACATCTGCATAAGAATGCAACCAAAGTTGAACTAAGATTGGTTTAGTCGGACAGTGATATGCAGACAGAATTATGAGGTCAGGAAGAGGAGCCTGATATACCATGCAATCTAATAATTTTATCTCAGTATTTACAAAACAAAATGAGGTCAGTATGCCAGGGAAGGTCAGTGGGGAGATGGACAGACAGAATAAGGAAGAAAATAAGTCAGGGAAGCTTCAGTGTTGACATGCTACACAAAATGAAAGCTTCTGTAATACCATAGCTGGAGGAGTGGATTCATCCTTGGTAAACCATAGGAGTAAGGCCATAGACATTAGGACTACATGGAAAATCAGCCCGTGAGGCTGTCCTTGTAAGATTAAAGCCCCAAGCATTAAGACTTGGTAAACATCTGTCTCAGGCTAAGTATATTTCCCAATCCAATAATGTATTTCTTTCATTGCAGCTCTGAGGTTAACTGCTCTAAAGAATAAGACACCACCCACTTTACCAAGCAGGCAGAAAATGGAAGGAGTCATTACTGAGGATGGGCATACACTTCCAGATCCTTTGTTATTATAGGTACATAACTTTTATATCTGGTTAGAGTAGGTTTATCCTTGTAAGTTATGGGACAAGAGTCCCAAGATCTTCCTTCTGGGTGGCCCCCTCATGAGTGCATACCATTAGCAACAGCACCAAAGAAAAACATGGACCTGGAGATTAGATCCAGCTCATTATGCCTCACAGACAAGATGTTGGTGCTGCACAAATATCAGCATGATATGATTAAAGGCTACCAAGATCACTAAAACTTAGTAGAATGAAGCTCAGTGATTTGTGGCAAAGACCTATTGTACTTAAGTCTGCAAAATGTAATGCATTTAGAAAGCTATCTAGTAAGGATAAATTAAAAATACTATAGCCCAGCTTTTCAGAAAGAAATAGACAAAGTTGGGTGTCATTGCAAATGGACTTGGTTCTGTTCAAATATATTAATTGGTGATAAAAATCCATACAATGCAGAAAGTGCTAATAGGAAATTACAGGCAAATTATTATATTAACTTAGATCTGATTCTAAATGTGAAAAGGTAGAACTAGTCATAATAGGTATTCTCTCTTAATGAAATACCAGATAAGGAGTTTCAACAGAAAGAGCAAGAATCTCAAAAATCTGTCTGGCTCAAAATGGCTATAAAAGGACAGAATATTCCAAGTACAAAGTCTTCTGATCTGATTTAGCTAGAAGTTATAGTCAGCTTTCCCGGACCAAATGCAAGTCCCATGGGTGAAACTCTGTGCAACCCTCAAGAATGGTTGCCTCTGAGAAAGGCCTTGCATTCTTTCAGCAATGCTAATGAACTTGAATATTACTCAGTGTTAGAAATGGCAGCAATTTCACCTTATGTAATGAATAACCGAGTCCGGTTTTAAAACTGTCTGCAAAATATTTCAGAACAGCAAGGAACGTAAAAAGATCTTACTATTACCCCAAACTAAGAAACATGTACATTTGTCCTGTAAGTCTTCCTACTTTTAGGCTAAGATTTATTTATTTACAGTTTGCCAGGATGGTCCACTGGGCCACAAGGAGCCCGTTTTCAATGGAGTCCTGGGGAGAAAGGCTTCAGAAAAATACAAATTTTACAAATTACAAAATTATAAACTTACAAAAATTATGAAAGTTAGAAAAATGCAAGATAACAGTTGCAGTAAATTGACATTTGAGGGAGCAAATTAGCACAATGCATGAAAAAATTCTTTACAAATTAAGATTCTTGCAAAATTTGCTAATTCTTAGAGTTTATTAGGAATTATAAGGCTAAAGGAGGCTATTAGCAGATGTATTGGCTAGAGAGAACTATAGTTAAGAGAAGTAATGTAGGATGGGAGTAAGAGCATTCCCATTGTGAGGTTAGGTGTGAGTGGAAGTAAAGTTTTGAAGACAGACTGTCAGTGGTATGAATAAGAGGTGGGAAAGAAATCCAGTAGCATGCTAGACAGAAGGAAAGCAGATGTTTACCTGGAGGGCAGGCAGGTTTATGTAGTTCTATTAGATTTTGGAAGTTGGATCGTAGACATCTGTTAGGTAGATGCATTTGGAAGGTAGAGGCAAAGAGGAGCTGAAAATAAGGTTGTGTGCTTGGAAGTGGAATATAGTTAAGATAACTGGGCAGCTCAAGCCAGTTCAGTTGCCGGAGGGAAATACAGTGATGGGTATTAGATCTCTGGCCTGTTGCAAATTTTGAAATTTTATAGTAACAGGAGGAGAGTTTTGACTTGAGGAAGGATTGAAGATTAGTAAGAATAGAGGCACCATACAGGAGGGAAGGGATTAGGTAGGTGTTAGCAAGAATGGGTCTGGTGGAGGAAGAGATGAAATGGTTATGGCTAGGAGTTTTTTTTTTTTATATATTTACTTGTAGATGGTTATCAAATTTTAGCTGATCAATGAGGATTCCCAATAGTTTAGCAGTGGAGACTATTTCAAGAGGTGTGTTATTTTTGCTGGTGATAGAAAATGAGCTTTTGTCTAGGGTGGTGCTTTTAGAAGGGGGAAATATCATTAGTTTAGTCTTGGTTGCATTTAGAGATAGATGGTTGTCTAGCTTCCATTGTTCAGTAGAAAAGGCATCTTGGGGTTAACTTTGTTAATGAGGAAGTGGAGGTGGCAGAGCAGATCGTTATTGGCTTATCAGATAAGGTTGGCATTAGGGATGGCATGATAGAAGCCGTTAATGAAAATATTGAATAGAAGGGGACCTAGAATTGAGCCCTGGGGCACACCTGTGGGGGTATTTAGGAATAGAGAAGTAGCTGTGATCCTGATAATTTCTCCAGAAAAAAAAGGATTGCTACTGAACACTGGAAGTGAAAGCATGCTGCAAGGAATAAAATTCTGGGTGAGTTCTGCCCAAGGGATGGATTAGTAATAGTCTTGTGGATCTCAAGAGCATGGGTTCTCTAGAAGATGAGGTGGTAGTAGAAGGAACTGGATCTGATGAGACCAGGAAGGTGATATGATCACATTGGCTTGGTGGAATTTTACTGAATTAAGCTAGTCATCTGATAAAATAGGCCAACTGTGTAAAGGAGTCCAGGTGCCACTTCACAGCAAGCGTGTCCCCTCAGGAGTTTCCTTGGTAATGGAATTAAGGGAGTAATGATTACTGAATTTGGTATTGGTCAAGAATACAAACAGGTTATGCAGGATTTTTCCCCATTTCCAGAAAAATCCTCCATATTGTTAAGGTGTTGAAATACCATACACAGGATAGCAACAGACATCCACTTAGCTTGCATTCTAAGCAACTGGGTTCCCCCTTCCCATTATCTGGATAATAACAAGGAAATAGTTTTTGGAAATCCCTGTTTCAGCAGTCAAATAACTTTCTAGCACATGTGGTTGAGATGAGTGAAGCATTGCTTGTTGATGTACCATTACAGCTGCCATACTGCCCATCTGTGTGATGAGATCTCTAACTGGGAAAGAGTACTAGGACTGCAGGGTAAAAAGGACTGCTTTCATTTCCAATACACCAACATGAAGTGATAATTCTAACCAAGCCCACAGACTTTAAACTATCCACCACTAAAATGCCCACCACCCTGGACTGATGCATGTCACCAAGGAATGGGGTAGGAAGAAAGGACTGCCAGTGTAATGGAAACTATTTGGATCCATCTATGATAAATTAATGATTCTCACTGGTCTATAAACTGCAACCTAATGAGAAAGACTATCAGCATTCCAAGACCACAGAGTCTAAAGGAACCACTGAAAAATTCTCATTTTGTATCTTGCATGAGAAGCCATGGCCAGGTTAACACTCAGCACTTTTGAGACAGATGTATTTGTTTCCTGTCATAGATGCAAGAAGAGATAAGACCTTGTCTAAACCAGACTATAAATGAGCCCAGCACTGTGTGATAGCTATTTGGGCATATTCATTGCTCAAAGAATGGGACAATATGATTGGAGACTCCCTCCCCAATGCTACATGTTGTATAGATGTGTCATCTAGGAGTCAGCTGTCCACATACTGAAATGTTTATTGTAAATTCCTATGTACTATGTTTGGAGATTTTTCTCCTCCGGCCTCCACTGAAAATGGGCAACCTTGCCCAGTAGGACTTATCCCGGTAAACAAATGTAAATAAATAAAAAAATAAAATAAAATTATGGAACCTTGAAGTCTCAGGTGAGCTGCAATCACTGATATCCAATTGGTAAGCAAGTTCGGGATCAGAGGTGAGGCCAAACTGAAAAATTCATAGCAGAAAATGATTGTCTCCTCTTCCGAAATGTAGAATCCGCATGGATTCCTTCAGAATTTTGATACAGATGTAGGCAGACTGGAAGTACAAAGAGTACATCCAGTCACATCTGCTAAATAAGGAGGGATTGAGTGCACTAAAATAATGTTACAGGTTTCTTTGTGTATTGGGGAATTTAGGCCACTAAAATATAAAACTGACTTGAGGTTCTTTGTTGTTCTTTGTACCGAAATGTAGCTGTAGGAATAGCCTGGCATTCTCTTGTCTGGAGGTATCACGAGTGGATCTTTTCTTTAAGGGTTAAAGACCACTACTTTTGTGTTTTTCTTCTGACGTAATGGGATGTCCAGCTAGGGAGATGAATGGGGAAACTGAAGCTATGAGAAAAGCAATTGTATAATCCTTGGACATACTGTCCTGACCCATCTGAGTATTGTCCTCCTAGCCAACAGGGCAGATTACTCCCAACTACATCCAGACAGGAACAGCCAGGCAAGGCCTCAGGGCTGCTTCTGACCACATGTAGAAGGTCCATGCTTTCCTGACAACTGCTGAGAACCCCTTCCTCTAGATCTACAACCTCTTTGAAAATTACTCTGAGTTAGGATTCTTTCTAGAGTGCTGCTTCTGTGGCTGTTGCTAATGCCTTAAACATTTGATGAGGGCTTTTCTGCATTCTAGAGATGGGGCACTGGAAGTGGTTGGAACATGTACCAGCATGCATGAGAGTCTTCCATTAGTTTTTCTTTGCATTTCATATGTGCCTTATTTTGAAGCCTGCATAATGTCAGTCCTGGGAAAGGAGAGCATTCAAAAAGGCCACATTAGTATCCTAGGTAGAACCAGTTAAACAGACCACTCATGCTGATGAAATGCTGTGGCAGATCCTATAGCTTTGGTAGATATTTTGGTGGAGTTGTAAGAAGCCTGCATAATAAGCTTCACCATCTTTGATACCACTGAAAACTGGAAGAACTTGTATTTGAGCAGTCCATCTGACAAATGGTTTATAGTTTGGTGAATTTTAACAAAATAGTGTTATGTAAATCTAGTATATGGACTAGATAATTAAGCACACCAAAGTCATCACTGCTGCAGTATCCGAAAACTATATGTGTTCTATCCTGCACAGGATTTAATGGTTGGCCATTACACGAAGGTTTCTGGCTCCCCTCCACATGTACCCAGGCTGCTGTGGCACAAGTTCCAAAGGGAGAAAACAGGAGACAGGGTCCCAGAAATATGCAGTACTTTATAGCCACCTTTGAGTGTGCTTCTTATTGTCTTCACAGGATCTTACATTGAAGATAAATCCCCTTTAGGGGACCCTTACACACATTTTTTTTGTCTGTTTTTTTGACTAACAATGGAACTGAGTCTCTAAATAGACCAGCATGTGTGTGTGGTTTATTTTCTTACTGGGAATGTCCTATTAAACATATTTGTAGCTGGGGAGAACTTACTCTGTTTTATTCACTTTTGTGGTAAAAAATACCCTACTGTTGTACTTTTTGTGGTTTTAGTTTAAGGACATAGGCAATTCTAAGGGAAAGTGTTCAGTGCTTGTGTACACTGATAAATTACCTTCAGATTTTCTTTCAGTTACACTTACCAAAGAAAAGGCATTCTTTGATATTTGGGAACAAAAGGGTTTGTGAATTTACTTTTGCGGTCACTGAGACTGTTGGGGAAAGCATAAGTGTGACAGACTCCTTCAAGCTGCACTTACCAGCAAACAGGATTCGCTCTTGGCAAGAACATGGATTCCCTTATTGGTCCTGAGGTTCCTTGTCCTGCTGCACCTAAAAAGAAAAGAGCTACTAAGCAGCACTTGTCTACTCTGTGGTCCACTCACTGCCTCAGCCACTAGTGGGCAAGTGTGCAGGGACCACAGCTTGATCCTTATGCCACACATTGAAGGATGGGGGCTATAACTGAAAGTACAAGATCTTGAAAATTAAAGCAGTTGAAATATGGAACAAGGAGGAAGTGAGAGGAAATAGCTGAAAATGAAAAACTAATTTGTCTGTGGAAGTTCAAGAGAGGTGGTGTATGTATGAAAGATTGCCAGAGTAGTAGGTGTACTACGCCCTCAATGAATTAAAGAAAAAATAGAGAGAAGGAAAGAGGGCAAGTGGAGCAGATACAAAATGCTGGCTTCAGACTCCAGGCAGAAGTCTTTCTGCCATCCACATCAATGTACATGACTTGCATATGTAATAGTGCGATAGTCTCCAGTCTACAGATATAACATTCACAGGTTGTAAAATATATTTGCAAGGTGTTATACGGAATATAGACAGCATTCAATTCCAGAAGTCATAAACAGTGACTAACAGTGTAAAATGCATAGCACAAACATAGTAATGGAAATGGGGACACATAATGCAAGAACACACAGATCACTGGGACTGTAAACAGTGGGAAACAGATAAGAAATGTAGTCCGTTTAAATCAGCACAATGCATTATAACCATCATCAGGGTGTCAGTGAGTGCTAGGAAAGTAAAAGGATACAGTAGGATAGAAAGGAAAATATAAATCAGTTATACAAGTAAGAAAATCTTTAAAATCAGCAGTGGAAATAACATTTCATCAAGGCAGTAGTGTGCCACCAGTTCGCACTGTTAATGAGGTTAGAGGAGTTTAGATTTAAACCGGTTTTCAAAAGTGCCTGGAAAAAATGAAAGACTTAACAGGACAGAAAGCTGTTTAGGGCTAGCCAAGTATTCAGATGGGCTCGACAGCAGAAAGTCTCTTCACTGTTATCTTCATATGCTTGCATGCATGACAGTAATAATGCATGCAGACATCTTATTCAACTGCAATCTGCTGACCGGTTCTGCATGTCTATATAATGGTGCCTAGTGTCCGTCACCAGTTTCAAACACCGTGAAACTCCATTGCAATTCAAGTCACAAGCTTGTATACATTTATAAATAATGGGAGTGCAGTTATCACTAAGAATGATGTCTGAATGGAAGTGTTCCATTAAAGTTCATGTCATTCATAACCTCCTAATGTGCCCATTTTATTTTGTCTGTTTGAAATTATGTATTTTTCATGTTAGAAAACGGTGGGCAAAAATATGTCTTGGAACAGATTTAAAGATAGGATTATAAAATATAACAAATGTCTAAAATGTTGCTTCTAAGGAAGAAAAATCTCTCTTCTACAGATTCATAGATTGTTACTAGGCTAATGACCTGGACAGCCTTTCAAAGCCTCGCCAAGTTTTTCCAAAAGAAAAATGTCCTGTATACAAATAGGATATTGAGGCCAAGCATTTATAAACTACCTCTTGTCCATAAGGGACATGGGTGCCATGCTTGGTGTAAATTTCCTATTCCCCATTCACTGGTCTAGGTTGCACTTAATCTGGGTAATAGCTGAACTCGGCTTTAGATGGATGAGAAGCCTGTTTCATAGGAGGGACAGTCTCTGGGACACAGCTGTCTCTCCAGCATGTCCTGTTCAAGTTAGACAAAATTCAGGTCCCTAGACCTTGCTTTTCTGGTAGTCTGACTTACGAATATGCAGGAGATTCATAAGTGTGGGGTTTGTGGATGCCTTGTAAGCCAGGCATAGATCAACCTTTAACAATCTATAAGAGACTAAGTAGAGGGAAAGGGCTTTAATAGGCTTTGCATAAGGCATTTTTGTTACACCTTGAATTCTTTTTATAAGGAACATCGGAGGTTGCTCTGGTTGCAGCATATGCCTGGTCAGGTACATACCAAAGGGAGCATTGTACTATATGACTGATCAGATAAGGGTGGAGTACAGTGAGATAATGACCTCTTTGGACCAAGATGCCATGTCCTTATATAAGTTGTGTAACATAAAAGGATTCCCTCACTACTGTAGCCACATGGTGGTCGAAGGTAAGGCTACTGTATTTGAGTACTCAGATCCCTGACCACTGGCTCAACACTTGGGGGGTGCATTATCAACAGGGTAATTGGCCGGGATTGTTGACTTCCCAAAGGGTACAATTATGAATTTCTTTCCATCAAGTTTAAGACCATGGCTTTGGCACTATTTGTCAGAGATAGACCTTCTTGAAGAATGCTAGTGTCTGCAGGGGAGTTGATAAGCCTCAGCTTGCAATAATCTGAAAACAGTCAGCCATAAACCTTCAGCATTTGCTTCCATTTCAGAAAAATAAATGCCAAAAAGGAGCAGGCCCAGTACACAGCCCTGAGGGACTCCACTAGTGACTGGCATCTTGGTGGGGGTGACCTCACCTATTTTGACCTATTTTGACCTAGGCCCCATCAGTGAGCCATTTGGCTATCTAAAGTATTTATACCTAAATTAGTGAGCATGTCTACAATGCTCGAGTAGGGTATTGCATCAAAAGCCTTGGCCAGGTTGAGGTAAGCTATGTGCACAGTCTTACCTTCATTCAATGCTTTGATGACCCTCTCAAAAAAGTCTAACAGATTTAATGGGCATTACCTTCCTTTAACAAAGCTGAACTGTGATGGATCCAGTGTTTGCAGATTACCTATGTCCTTATTTATCATGTGTATGATTCTTTCCATAGCTTTACCTATGAGGCTGGTAAGACTTGAGCCTTTAGTTACCTGGATTAGTGGTTGGACCTCCTTTGTGCATGGAAGTGACTGTAGCCATCATCAACTCCTTGGGCTGAAAACCTGACTGAAGGGTCCATTTGAAAAGTGGTTCAAGTGGAACAGAGAGGCCATGTTTCATGCTATTTATTAAACATCCAAGGATCTTATCAGGGCCCATCAGTGCAGTGTATTTGGCCTTTGAAAGTGCATTGATTACCTATTCCCCTGTAATAGAAGGGGGGACTGTGGTATGCGGCATTTCCTTTGAACTAGAGGGGGAAATGGGGAGAGAAATTTGAGCTGAACCTTTCAGCTAAAAGGTTGGTGGCCTCCAGTTCAGTGTGGGTGATGCGTTTACAATAATTTGTGCATTCCTGTGCATTTCCCTTGAGGTTACGGACATAGTTGTAGAAAGCTTTGTGGTTGTCCTTTGCCTGAGAAGCTATTTATTTCTTCAAATTTAGACTTTGAAGTATTAACCCTGTTAGCTGGCTCTTTAGCTTGGTTGGGGGCTTTCAATATGTATGGCTTTATTACACCTAATCTTGGCCAAGATATTTTTTTCTTTTGTTGTATAACAGATTGATAGTGATGTTACCAGATTGGCTTGTCTTATTCTTATTACAAGTGGGCACAGCTCACTCTATACAGCTATCAATATGGTTGCACACACATATGAGGAAAAAAACAGTTCTCAAGTTTACAACATAACCATTTGATCTCACTTAGACCGGCTGATAAAGGAGGTGCAATAGTGATGCTGGATATGTCATGGTATGTGAACAAAATGCTGACGATGTTACAGGATTCCAAAACCTATACTGAAGTTTCTCATTTTGAAATAAAAAAAGCAATTAACAGGATCAATTCATATTTACAAGATATGGTATTACATACACAAATAGAAATGGACTTATGAGTTTTTAGTTATTTCTAAACCAACTATTCCAATCATTAATGGTTTTCAAAAAATACATAAGAATTTAACAGACCCTCATCTACATCCAATTAACTCAGGATGGGGATGGGCTACTGAAAACTTATCCCTATATGCAGAGAAGGAATTTAAACAGATCTTAAGCTCCTTCACTTCTGTGCTAAGGGATACTGATGATTTTCTGGAGAAATTGAATGGTGCTATGAATGATGTAGTTGATAAAGATTTATTACTGACAACTCTAGATATAAACAGTCTTTTCACTAGTATTCCAAATGACACTGCTATTGAGACAGTGAGACAAGTACTTATCAGTAAGATCTCAGCTGGTGAAACCAGAACTATTTGTGATATGCTGGAACTAATATTGGAGAACAACTACTTCACTTATGGTAATAGCTGTTATTTACAAAAATAGGGGGTTGCGATGGGCACCCCCTGTGCAAATAGTTATTCCAATTTAGTTCTAGTAGGTTGGGAACACTTTGTCCTTAGTAGGAATAATCCGTGGAAAAAACACATCTTATTCTATGGTCGATTTGTAGACGATTTGTTTATCCTATGGAAAGGAGATGGAGAACAATTTACAAGATTTCATACATACTTGGATCAAACTACTTTGCATCGTACATTTACTTCTGAATATTCTAGATCTAACATCAATTTTTTAGATGTTAGTATCAGTTTGAGTGATCAAGGTTTCGTGAATTTTGAATTATACAGAAAGAATACTTGGAGAAATCATTACTTACATAGAAGTAGCATGCATCCGAGACATGTAACCAAGAACATCATGAAGAATGAAACAAATAGGATTCACAAACATTGCAATCGGGAAGAAAATACAATTAAAGAAATAAATCTTTTGCGTAACAACTTGAAGGCCCATGGCTATAAGGAGAAAGACCTACAATCCAATGGGAACATAAGACAAAATTATGTTGAATCAAATTATACCTTTGTGAGACTATCTCTAACATATAGTTCAGATAATGCTCAGATTACTAAGAAAATTAATCAATTTTGGCCAGTGCTTACACAAGATCCACATCTAAAAGCTATAGTTGGAGAGAAACCTAGATTCTGTTTCAAAAACAAGAAAAATATGAAGAGATTATTATATACTAACATCCAGACACCAAATACAATAATAGGATGGAAAGGAACAATAAAATGTGGGAATTGTAATATCTGTTGTGTGATAGATGACAGCAACCACTTTACACATCCGGTTACAGGGAAAGACTATTTTTAACATCAAAGCAACATGTAAAACCTCGGATGTTGTATATTTAGCTACATGTGATGTTTGTACATCATTCTATATAGGAAAAACTAACCAATGCTTCAAAAGAAGGGTACAGAGACATCAACTGGATATTAAGAACAAGGAAATACATAATGCGTTGGCACAACGTGTTGCTATTAATAAAAATCACAAGTTTCTATTTAAAGTCATTGATAGAGCTTTCTCTGGTCCATGCAAAGGGGACATTGAGACTTTGACAGAGCTAAAAAAAACAAAATAGATTATTAACCTGAGGGCAGATCAGCCCCCTGGTTTAAATGCATAGTCCCCCTCAAACCTGTTTTAAAGAACAGAAGATGTAAGTGTAGTTAATCCACTGTGTCATCTATAAATTTACAACTTTAAAGTCAACTGACTAAGACAATACTATGTGAGCATTATCTGACTGAGACCAAAGTCATTTTTCAGCTTTTGGCAAAGGACATTTCATTGCCCGCTTATTGGCCAACACCATCTTCTTCATATCTTTATTAATAAAAGGAATACATCCTTATATTAAGGAATGAATAATGATGATAGTTATTTTCATATTGAAGAACAGAAGAAGTATATAACAAAACTATTGTGCCATCTATGACAAACCTGTAATTTGAATTTTGTCTGATGATAGCAACAAGTGAATTTTACCTGATTATGGCCAAATTTATTCTAGCCATTGTTAAAGGATATTATACCGCTTGCTTATCGAACATCATTTTCCTCACATTTTATATATTTCTTATTGGTAAAAGGAATGAACTCTTACATTAATGATTAAATGAACAATAAGATCATGCTACCAATGGTTTAATACATGTTGAAGTCACTTTCAGTGACAAAATCAAAGTATTTGCTGTTAGTTGAAAGAACTAAAATATTTATGAAAAAAGGGAAGTAATTTCCCTCATTTGCTTGAAAGAGATTGGAAAGTGAACAGTTAGCATTGCTGTTCTATCCACACGCTTTCCTGTTTTTGGCAAGACCTTGGTATTTTAGAGATAACATCTGAAACAGGCATTGGTTGTATTTTTCGAAATGTGATATAATTCAGTTGAAGGATACTTATTGTAATTCCATAATTTTAAGTGGCATTATTTTGATTATGCAGGTAAAGATCCATCATACCTGCATAGCATTGTAATGAATAGAAAGTTATATTCACAAATTTCTTCGAAGGTTTAATATTTGGAGTGTTTATGAATGCTTCTATTTACTTTGGATACTACATCATTTAGAACAGTGCCACCTGTTACTGGTCTTGAGAATTAAAGGAAAATGGAAGAGTAATACTCACTTCGCTCACATTATGATCAATAACACAATATACATCCAATCAAAATGAAGGACTGGAACATCTAATTTACATACTCAAAGGCGGGAAACAGAAGCATAGAGTTGATTATATGCACATTAATCTTGAGATAAGATAGGATTGGATGTTGCCAAGTATTCATCAATGGTGATTTTTCAAAGTATAGAATTTCATATATAAAAGGAAATGGAAGTCCCTCGTGTCTTATAAGATCTGAGGAAGACAACAGTCGAAAGCACTTATCGGATATCTTCAAGGGACAGTTTTGAGTGTTTTTATTTTTCATTTTATTTTCAAGTAGAAGTTTTATTCGTATTAAAGGACTACATTTTAATTGGAACACTTGTGGATTTTTGTTGATTGGCCATCCTTGGGTGGATTTTTTGTCTTTTTAATGCAGATATTGTAAATAGCCCAGTATATGCTATGGTGTTTATTGGGTTTGGGGGTGCTTGGAATTTAGCCAAAGTGTTGCTTAGTAGAGACAGACTAGCCTTGTAGTTGTTCCTAAAGGTTTTTGTTTTGCTGGATCCCTGGATTTAATTTTTATTTCAAATACTGCCTTATGGTACGATTTGATGAGTGGAGACATTATACTGGGCGAGGAACATCACCGCCCTCATGTTCATAAGGTCAAGGATGTTTGTACCCCTGGTAGGAGAATGGACCAACTATTCCAGAATGTTGATATTAAAGTTTAGGAATCTCTGGGCTTGTGCATTAGAAGTTGTGTAGCATTCCCAATCTAAAGACAGGTAGTTGAGATCCCCCATGAATATCACCTTGGGTGGAACAGTGAAGGACTTGGGTACATTGACATGGATAGTATGGGTTTCCTGTGACATCTATAGGTTGCAAGAATATGGTACGAGACCCTGTTTATGGCGAGTTATATATGTACAAGTTTCAGTGAGTCATACACTAACTAGTCTGGATGTGAGACTGGTTTTAGTTTAGACTAAGATTCCTCCACCTTCAGTTCCCTCCTGTGCAGTAGCTGGTGTAAAAGTGTGAAAGGCATTATAACTTGGCTTTGTTGAAGAACTCCATGCACTGAACAGTACCACTTTCAGATATTCCTTCAGAAGTTCAGTTAAGTCAGTAGGTTTATCAGTTTGGCATTGTCTAAAAAGGCACTATGGGGTGGAAAAGCTCTTTGCCAATATCCAGAAGCCTAGAGAGGATAAGTGCTGACCATCCCTTGCAAAGGAGTGTGGTCTGTCAACCATGTCCTCCAAGGCCATCAAATATTGTACCCTCTTGGACTGACACCAAAAGCTAAGCAATTATGTTCTTTTGGTAACATGGCATTATCCTTGGAGAAGTTAGTATGCTGCTCACTGCTAAGGTTATACCTGTCTGAGATACATAATCAACAAGCTCAATCATATTTTGCTTGATATAGTCAAGGGCAGTACATCTCAGGCCATTAACACTCATATGGACTATGAAACAGTCATACTGGTACTTGTGGTTCAATATGAATGCTTGTGCATCTTGATGGATCTTAGCCCTGGAAAGGCAGCTAACCATGCCTCTCTCCTTACTCAGTCTGGTGAGGGGGACAGTGTGCCTCACTATAGCATCACCAATAACCAGGAAATGTGGCTATGCACAGGTTTGCCTTAAGGGGTTAGCAGTAGAGACACTGGATACAATGTTACTAAGTTTAGCTGTGGGTGGTATATTAATGGAGTGTTTACCTGATGGCTGCGGACCCTTTCTTTGACTGTACTGTGCAGGAGGTCTTAGTGCTTTAGAAAGGTTACCCTTAAGTGCCTCACCATAAGTAGTTTTGTGTGTAGGGTCTTTACCCTGTGCGGTAGGAGTGGTGCAAGTGTCACTGAAACCTCTACAGGATTAGTTTTGGTATGAGAGTTTTGCCTTCAGCATTAAAGTCTATTTATCACATACTTTTATCTGTTTAAGAATAAGTGAGTTGTCAGTGTACATGAGGCAATTGCTACAATGCCTCAGAATACCAAACTCAGAGTGGCCACAAAGTTAGTCAAAGTACAAATCCATGGCTACTGATCTACCTAGGAGTGAGGGAAATTTAAATATTGAATAGGTCAATAAGACATTTTTGTGGAGCATTGGTCGATGATCTTTGATATGTAATCTTGGGTTGAATACCTACTCAACCATAAATAAACTTTATATCTATATACTCTACAAATATACCTACCTTACAATTTATCTTGTACATTTCACATTTAACTATTGATTCACCCTTTTGTTTTTTTATATCAGGACATAAACTTAAGTTGTTTTAGTCTGCAGTCAATGTAGCACATTGCACATTTTGTAAATAGTTTATGTAAAATAGTTTTATCGCCTATGTTGTGTATATAGTTTGCAATTTCTTGTACCTGATCATTTCTTTACATGTTTTATTGACAAAATCTTAAGAACTTTAGGAAAAAATAGTGGGTCATAATGTGTTCTTAAGTACCATTTAAGGTTCTACACACACACATGCACTACTGTACATGGCTGCTGTTTGCACAGAAACGTATACAATCTATGTCTTACCAGACAAACCTTGTATGAAAGCAGACTACATATCCAGGGACTTATTTGACATTCAATAATCAGGAAATTTTATGTTACCTGTGTATCATGCATGGGAAGGCCATGAAACTGTTGGCATTTTTTTTGCTTTGGTCATAACAAAGCAAAGCATGCTACAGAAAGATTATAGATTTGTAGATTATAACAAAATATTTAGCATGTTACAGAATTCCACTCTATTAATTTCTGCAGCTTTGTAATGTGTCTTAATATTTTTGAATATCCCTAATGGTTCGGGAATGAAAAACAGATTTGACAGACTGCTCCCAGACATTATGGGGCAATGGATATTTTGAAAACAGCTGATGAAATGACTGAAAAAAAATTTAAGTTACTGTGAAACAAATCTGTTTTAGTCAACTAAAACCCAAGAACATTTGCTAATGCTGACATATGGCTGGCAAAATCTATAATTTAAGATATGAATTTAAGAGAACATTTGAATGAAAAAGTACAGATTAAACTGTTCCTCCTGCCATGTGCTGCTGCTTTGTTAACCACATAAACTATGATTTGTTTTGAAAGGAAATAACAGAAAGACATTTGCTGTGCCTCTCCAGGGAATTGGCGCAACTGCTAACTGTAGTAAGCAGTTACTCATTTTTATGTATTACCAGATTCACTAGTAATCATTTTTACAGACTGCACTCAAGACATTAAAAAATGCATAATTTAAATGTACGAGTGTGTCATCTTCCACAAGCCAGTGTTTATACCCCTTACCCAGTTATCTCAAAGGATGACTGTTTTAATTCCCCCGAGATGGAAAGCATCAAACCTATCCTTGTAACCTACCACAGTTTCTTTGTATGCCATCTGCTCTGTAGCCTGGTGACCCTGTTAGTGCATAGAAAGATTCCACAACCCAGCATGAAGCTCTCTGCTATCCATTTTAAGCTCAATGTCTGTGTTTTCCATTTAAATTCAACTCTTGTAAACTATGGCTTCCGTTAATAATGGCAGAGTTTAATATGACTGTGCATGCAGTCTCCTGTAAGTATTAGATCACTGCGGTTCAAACAATTGCTGCTCTGCCAGTCTTCCTCTTGGCATAAAGTTAATTATTTATTCATTTATTTGTTGAAAAAGTTGGACTGTTCTGACTGGATCATTTTCAAGTATGACAAAGGGCTCTACATAAGAAAGTTGTATAAAAAAAAGTTTAACAATACAGCACGTTAAACACTAGTTTACAGATAATTTCCTTTACATTAACATTAAATGCTATGTAAACACACTGAAGACAGTAGCAGCAGTAAATAGTCAGAATAGTACACAAGAAACCCATCAGATGATGCAAGCTGCAATCAATCCTCACAGTATCAGAATGCAAATATGAAGAGTACACTGCATAACACTGTCAATAAAAAGTCACAGGACCACAGTAGAAATGCAGAATTTATTGACATTTTAATTAATGGGAAAGTCTGACTGGGTAGGTGCCCATTTTTAGTGGAGGATCAGGGAGAAAAGCTCCAAAGTATTACAAACAAAACATTTTAACAATAATTCTACAATTTCCAAAAATATAAAAACAGAGTTTAAATTATTATTAAATTATTATACCAAATTAGGAATACAGTGAAAAAATGGTTAAAAATAGATGTAACTTATGACAATAATTTAATATTTAGAGAAATGTTAGCCAGTTTTATAGAGAAATTAAATGTAAGTTAATATAATACAAACATGAATTACAATATGAAGTGAGAGGAAATAGCATTATGTCATTTAGAAAGAGCCAAGAGAGAGAAAATGAATGAAGTAAAGTGAGTGAAGAAGGGAGAGAGAGAGAATGCGCAAGGTGTGAACAGGTACTTGTTCATACTTATGAATATAGTTTACCCAGGGGATGTGCAAGAACATAGCCAGATTTTGGCTAGAAAGTCTTTCAGAATGTTTTTAAAGGACTGAAGAGAGGGTATTGGCCTAATGGATACAGGTAAGGAGTTCCAGGCATTAGAAACACTGAGTGCAGACTAAACCCAGCAGATTTGATAGGTTTGTGGACAGACAGGAATTTTTAGTCATTAGATCAAAATGACTAATTGGGAACATAGTTGTGTAGAATGTCATTTAGTGCCAGACAAGCAGATAGATGCTGGGTAATTTTACTGGTGGTAAGAAGCTGAACATATGCTAGTGGAGGAGGTAGTTCTAACCGATTTAGGCTTTTTAGTGCTATGCAGTGGTGGATTCTGAAAGGGTTAGTTGCTGCAAATTTAGCCACTTTTTTATAGCATTGTTTTCAAGTTTTGATTTTTGCAATGCCTGGAGTTTAGTACAGATGGGAGTGCCATAAAGTTCATAGGTAGGTACTAGGCTATCACCCCTGAGGCCTATACAAGCCTAGCCAAAAAGGTTCCCTGGCTTTAGCCACTCAAGATGATTATTTTCCTGTGACCCTGTCAAGCAGTGCCGCAGAAGTGATCCCCAGGGTGAATTTTCTACTTCCCATTCAGTCAAGAATTTTCTTTAAGAGGGCCAATGATGAGCTTTGCTTGACATGAATGGGTAGTTTGTTCCACAGCATGGGAAGTCTCAGGGACAGGAATCTATCCCTCCAGCATATTCTGTTTATTGTGGTGACAAGGTTTAGGTCCCAGGAGCATGTGGTTCAGAGAGATTGGGATTTCTTTGAGTCTAGTATGTCCAACAGCTCTGGGTTTGACATAGCTTTGTACGTTAGGCAGAGATCACCTCAGAGTAGGCGATATGCGATGGAGTAGACCAGGAGTTTGAGACGGTCTGCTTATGGCATCTGTTTGAGGCCAGTAATCCTCTTAGTGAGGTATTTCTTTGGCCTTTCCAATTGTAGATGTCTTATGAGATACATGCCAAATGGGGCATTGTACTCCATAATGGGTCTGATGAGGGATGAGTAGAGAGGAACAATGGTCTCCTTTTTTCTAGGGACCCCTTTTGCAATGAGGTGTGCCATGTAGCAGGATTTCCTGACTACTGTGGTGATGTGGTTATCAAAGGAGAGACTACTGCCCAGCTGTGTCCCGAGGTCTATTATCACACTGCGTTTAGTGAGCTACCACCTATGTGGTAGTTCATGAGTACAGAGTTTTTCCCAAAGGGGATGACAGTGCACTTCTTGGCATTGAGCTTGAGGACATGACTGACACCATGCATCTGTCTCTGAGGCCCTTTTGTAGAATGTCTACATCATTAGGTGATTCTATTATGGCTCCCAGTTTGCAGTCATCTGCAAATTTTGTTAGCCAAAGACCTTCTATGTTGGTCTGCACTTCAGAGAAGTAGATGCCAAACAGGAAAGGACCCAGGACCAAACCCTGTGGTACTCCACTCGTCATTGGTCTGAAGTCGGACTTGAGTCCGCTACTTTTACTGTGTGGGTTCTGTCAGTGAGCCAGTTGGTCACCCATCTTGTGACAGGGATTTATGCCCAGTTTAGTGAGTTTATCTATACCTCCAGAGTGGGGAATGGTGTTAAAAGCCTTGGCGAGGTCAAGCTAGACAGAGCACTACCTTGCTCACTTCTACTGATCTAGTGACTGCTTCAAAGAATTCAATCAGGTTTAGTAGACATGATCTACCTTTTACAAACCCAAACTGAGTGGGATCCAGGGTTTAGAGATAACCTATATCTTTGTTTATAAGCTCCAAGTTATGTTCCATGGCCTTGCAGACCAGGCTCGTCAGGCTAATGGGGCGGTAGTTTCCAGGGTCCGTGGTGGCACCCACTTTGTGGAGTGAGATAACCATTGCTGTGGGCCATTCAGTAGGCACACAGCCTGAGGTGAGGCTAGGATTGAACATGGTACTCAGGTGGAGTGCCAGTTCGTTCTGTAGTTCATGCAGTACACAACCTGGGATGTTGTCTGGTCTCATGGATGCTGTGTTCTTGGCTTTGGAGACTGCAGTCTATTTGTTCATCCATGATTACAGGGGCTTTGCATTCTTCCTGTATTAAGAGAGGCCCTTTGGAGGGTGGGATGGGGGGTAAAGTTAGCACTGAACCTGTGTGCCAGGATGTTGGCAATATCGGTTGGTTTTGTATATTTAGTGCCATTGAGCTGCAGCTCAGAGCAGATCTGAGTGTTGCCACTGAAAATCTTGACATAGCTGTAGAATGCTTTGTGGTTGCCTTTGGAATCAGTGGTGATTTTATTTTCATAACTGGCTTTGAAGGATTTTGAGGGATCTCAGCTTCTTGCTGAGGCTGACCAGGGAGTTCCTCCAGTCTTGGGATTTTACTCTTTTGCAACAGCTTCTTCCTTCTGTTGTAGAGTTTATGGCAGGGGATCCCCAGATTGGCTTCTTTTTTGAATAGTATCTTGGTTCTGTTGGGGATGGCAAGATCCATGCACTCGTATGTGCTTATACAGTGCATTTGTATAAGATTCAGCAGTTGTACCTCTTTTTCCATCTGCATGGGTGTCATGAAGTTTGGCATTTCTGTCTTGAGCATAAAGTTGGCTTTGGAGTAGTTTTTGATGGTAGTTTCCTTAATGGGGGGTGGGGGGATACGGATGTCTAGGGTGATTAGCTTGTGGTTGGATATGACCAGCGAGGAGTTGACCTCTGGCGTGGAACACCAGTTACCCATATTAGTAATGACCAGGTCCAGGATATTGCTACCCCTGGTGGGGGTGTGGACAAGCTGATCCAAGGCATAGGAATTTATGAATTCCAGAAAACGTTTAGTGAACGAGTTTGTACAGGAGTAGATTTCCCAGTTGATGGTGGGGTAGTTGAAATCACCCATAATTAAGGTATTGGGTTGTACCTTAATATTTCCAGTATCTTAAGAAATTAAGAGTGGGAATCCTGGGGCATGGTGGGGGATCTGTAACAAGTTACAACTTGGACTACAGTCTTGCCCAGTGTTAGTTGCACATGGATAATTTCAGATGCATTATGTTGAGCAGCTAGCCTGGAGGTGTGGATATCCTTAATGAATATGGACATGCCTCCACCTTTAGGTGTTTCGGTCCAGGTTATGTGGCCAAAAGGTGGAGTAAGAATTACAGCCTGCTATTGCAGGGGTGCTCTCTGGAGCCTTGAACCAGGTCTCTGTCACTGCACAGATGTCAATGTTCTCCATTTTAAGGAGTGCCTCGAGTGAGTGCATTTTGAGATTTAGACTTCTAACATTGAGTAGCATTACCCTCAGTTTGCTTGCTTCTACTTGTTATGGTGTTGAATTAACATTTACACCTTGCCTAAAAAAGGCACTATAGGGGTGGCAAGAGCCTTGGCTAGTATCCGGAATCCCAGGGGCGACAGGTGCAGGCCATCTCTGCCAAAGCATCATGGTCTGTCGACCATGTCATCCCAGACAGATACTGGATCCCCTTAGAATGACACCAGAAGCTTAGCCAATTGTTGAAGTCTATCATTTTGTCCTTGTACTGTGGTATCATTCTGGGTGATGGCAGGATGCTACTCAGGGCTAAGGTCATACCTAACTGGGCTACAAGATCTGAGAGCTCCTCCATGTCTCTTTTCATGTAGTCCAGGGAGGTACGTCTTAGGTCATTCACACCAACATGGACAATGACAGAGTTGTATTTGTACTTGTTGTGGAGTGACCTGAGTGTGCATTATGTGGTGGATCCTGGCACACAACAGGCAGCAGATAGTAACTTTCTTCTTGTTTAGTCTAGTGAGTGGGACATCAGTGTGCCTGATTAGAGTCACCTATAACTAGTGTATTGGGTACATTGTTTTGGCTTATGGGCTGAGGTGGAGTGACGCACTGATTTTGTGGGTTGTGTCATTTGGGTAGTGTTGGGGCAGTGATGGTAGTCTGCGTTTCAGCTTGGGAGGTCTCTGTTGCTTGGGCAGATTTTTATTGAGAGCCTCCAGAACAAACAAAAATTAAAAGTCCAAACCAAATGTCCACAAAGAGCAGAGAGGGTAACTCTTCCAAAAAAACAGACTCCAGGCAGGTAAGGTTATTATCGCTTTCATTCCCTTTATTCACACACCAAAACGGAACTTCATCAGATACACACCTTACCCTCTTCCCTCTTTTTATACACAATTCATTAAAGCAATTGCCCCAATCAGTCCCGCCCCCATCCGAGATAAAAAAGACCACAGTGAAGAACTTCTCAAAAGCCGACTTCACACTTCTAAAGACTAGTGTGGTCTCCTTTAAGGCCCCCGAGCTGGCGGAAAACATTACTCAAGCCGCTGAATCACTTACAAATGCCTTCTACCAGCACCTACAGGACTGCATGGATCAGGCAATTCCAAACAAAACAAAGACTCTTTGTACCAAAGGCAAGCGTCCAGTCTGGTGGACCCCAGCCATAAACAAGCTCTGCAACAAAAGGAGAAAGCTACTACAGGATAGAGCAAAATCCTTAAAAGGTAAGACACCTTTGATCATTATAAGTAAAAAACTAAGAGCCCTCATAAAATCATCCAAGGCAAATTGAGAAAATCGCTAAGGACTCAAAAGACCATCATAAGGCCTTCTTTAGCTATGTGAGAAACCTGGGAGGAAACTCCCAGATATACTCAGAATTAGCTCAAAATGATGTGAAAATTACTGAACCTACAGACATTGCCAACATACTGGCTGACAGGTTCAGTGCAAACCCCCCCCTCCCCCCCAAAAGGAGAGATATCTATACCAGAGGATTGTAGCCCACCCAAACATCTCTAATGCCCAGGTGAGAATTGCTCTCTCCAAGGCGAAAAACACAGCATCCATGGGACCGGATGGTGTCCCCGGCTGTGTGCTCCATGAACTCAATGAGGAATTAAACCCGCAGTTAGGACAGCTGTTTAATCTTAGCCTCACCTCAGGATATGTACCCAAGGAGTGGCGCACGGCAACTGTGGTCCCACTTCACAAAGGCAGTACCTCCACCGACCCTGGAAATTACCGTCCCATCAGCTTGACAAGCCTGATCTGCAAAGCTATGGAGAGGATCATAATGGAACTCATAAATAAAGACATAGGGAACTTGCAGACTTTGGATCCAACCCAGTTTGGCTTTGTCAAAGGCAGAGCATGCCTTTTAAACTTGGTTGACTTTTTCGAAACAGTCACCAAGGCCATTGATGAGGGAAAGGCAGTCCATACAGCCTACCTCGACCTGGCAAAGGCTTTCGACACAATACCCCACTCAGGTATCATTGAAAAACTCATCAGCTTAAATGTAAACCCATACATCACAAGATGGGTTGCAAACTGGCTAAGCGACAGAACCCACAGAGTCAGAGTTGCTGGCGCCATGTCAGACTCAAAGCCTGTCACAAGTGGTGTCCCACAGGGCTCAGTCCTGGGCCCACTCTTGTTCGGAATCTACTTTTCAGAAGTAAAAGCAAACATAGGAGGGTTATGGCTGACAAAGTTTGCAGATGACTGCAAACTGGGCGCCATAGTAGAGAACACATCTGACACAGATATCCTTCAGAAGGGTCTCACAGAAACGGATAACTGGTGCCAGAGCCATGGCCTAAAGTTAAACGCCAAGAAATGCATAGTCATACCCTTCGGGAAAAACAAGGTTACCCCTAGTTACCATATAGGTGACAATCCACTGAGCACAGAAGAGGTTATCAGGGATCTGGGGACCCAGGTTGACAGTAACCTTTCGTTTGACACTCACGTTGCTAAAGTAGTTAGGAAGACCTTCTACATTGCCCACCTGATCATGAAGGGATTCACATCTAGATCAAGGGTGGCCATCGTCCCCTGTACTCATCACTCATCAGACCAATGATTGAGTACAATGCCCCATTCGGAATGTATCTGACCCAACACCTGCAGCAGCTGGAAAGGCCCCAAAAGTTCCTCACCAAAAGGATAAAGGGTCTCAAAAATATGTCTTATGCTGCCCGACTGAAAGAACTCCAGCTCTATTCAGTCGCTTACCACTTACTCAGAGGTGAACTGTGCCTGACATATAAGGCCATGTCAAACCCAGATTTGATGAACATGCTTCACCTCAAAAAATCTAGATCCCTCAGAACTACGAGGGCGGGAGACTTAAACCTTGACAGTTATTAATAGGACATGCTGGAGGGACAGATTCATCACCCAGAGACTCCCTATGCTGTGGAACAAAATCCCGGTACATGTGAGGCAGAGCACCTCGCTGGCCTTGTTCAAAAGAAATCTTGACCAATGGATGGGAGATCGCAGATATACCCCAGGGATTACCTCAGTGTCACTGCTTGACAGAGGCACAGCAAAATAATGGGCATAGTTTCCTTCAAACTAAAGGGGTGGCGAAAGCCACAAAACTCTGGGCTAGGCTTATAAATGCCCTTGGGCAGATAGCCTAGTATGAACCTATGAACCTATAAACCTATGAACACACTTTACAATTAAACAAACTTGAAATTTGATTCCTCCATTTAAAAACCATCAGTAGACATTTAAAAGTATGTAAATGCATATTCACATTTTCCTATTCTTGTTAACCAAGCTAATAAAATTCATTTTCATTTAAGAATACACTTTTTAAAAATCATTTGCTTGTTGAAATTAATTAGCTGTAAATGTAAACATTCTCCTAATGCATTTGTTAACCTTAAAAGAAACAGAAGAAACAAAGAACACATTCCTATTCAAATCTCTTCTGTCCTTAAGTGCAATAAACTACTTCGTGAAATTCTGTCATTTATTCCAGGGAAACCTGCCGAGTTCAATAAAACCTGCCAATATGTTTCCCTGTACTCCAAAAAGCAGGGTCAGTTACCTCCCCACCTTTTCCAATACACAAAAAAGAAACTTCCTAAAAATCTTTACATCCCATACTATGTCTATATAGGGTGTTGTTTTTGTCCAGTCTCCTTATTGCGTACATATGCTGATATATTCTCTAGTTTATTCTCCATTTTTCCTATGTAGTATGCACACCAAGACTGGCACGGGGCTACATACACTACTCCTATTGCATTGCAATTATAATTACCTGTTACTGAAATTGTTCTTTTGAAGCCTTCAATCACTATACTAGTTTCATATTATGTATCTACACTCCCTACATCCATTACATTTCCTCATACATCCAAGTGAAATCCAGTCTTTGTTCTTTCCCTTCAAATACATTTTAATGTTAAATCCCCTTCTGAATGATTTTTGGTTTGTCACCTACTTTGCTAGTCCAAATGCTCCAAAAACACAGTTCATTTTTTTCTATTTTCCTTACATCCGAACTATCCTGGTCATATGTTAATATACAACAGCAGCTAGTACCATCTTCTGGTTTGTTTGACCCTACCAGGCTCTCTGGACTTTTCAATATATTGGGTAACTCATTTCTTCTATTTACTACATATTTTTCTTAAACCTCTAACACACTATTGGGGTACCCTCTTACTTTCAACATGTCCTTCAGGTCTTTAACTTTTCTTGGAATTTTTTTGCCACCTGTTGTCAAACTAGATGTTCTAATCATTTGTGCCTTAACCAAATTTCTTTTTTGCCAAAGGGAGTGATTGCTTTCGAACTGTAGGAACCCATTTCAATAAGTGGGCTTTTTATTAATACAGGATTCATAGCATCTTCCCTCAGTTTTTAATATAGGTGAATATCCAAGTAGTTAACCTCTTCATCCTCTTACTAGTGAATCTTAGAAAATTTGTAGAGGAATTAATGTATTCCAAAAATACAACCTCTTCTGGCTCACCTTCCCCAGAGAATTTGAATGTCATCCAGGAATTTATATCTATAGATGTTTTTCCAGAACCTGGAACTTAGTACACATTCAGTTTCCCATTGCCAAAGAATATTGGCGAAGACTGGGGTTACTGCTGCTCCCATTGCTACCCCCCCCCCCCCAGATTTGTTTGAAATATTTTCCCTGGAATCAAAGTTGTTTTTCAAAACTGATTCAATGAGGGTAGCTAGTACATAAATTGTACCTTCTGAATACCTAGTTCCTTTCTTTAAGGCTTTCTGAAAGTAATCCATACCTTCTTCATGTGGAATACTCAAAAAAAAGGTCCTTGACATCTAAACTTACAAATATTTTTTCTTTAAATTCATTTTCTGCCATACATTTTAATAGATGCCAGGAATCTTTAACATGTTTTTTGTCCTCACAGAAACCCTTTAAGTGGAAATCCAGCATTTTTGCTAGGGATTCTGTTTTACTCCCCCTTCCTGCCATCATTGGTCTCATTGGTAGATCCTCTAATGATTTATGAATTTTGAGGATCCCAAAAAAATCTGGTATTACTGGATTATTCACGTTCAGGAATTTCATCTCATCTTCACTGAAACTATATTCTTGAAAGAGTTCCTCTAAGGTCATGTCCAATCTTACATTAAAAATATTGACTTCATTCAGTGATGCTACACTAAAGTAGGAACTTTCAGATATTTCATCATTCTACTTGTGCAGTCATGGTGACTCATGACTACACCACCCCCCTTATCTGGCCTCCTTATTCATAATTCATGGTTCGTTATTTCTGTTAAAACTTTTTGTTCATTTGTTAAATTTTGCTCCCATTGTTTGGTTCTATTAACTTTTAAACTTCTAAATTCTCTCTCAATAAGTCCCTCAAACAAAGCCACGGGTGGCAACAATGGGGGATTGTATGTACACTTTTTAGCATGGCCCCTTGCTCTTTTCACTTCACCATTTTTCAAATGTTGCAGTCTGTAAGATAGCTAAACCCCAGTGTTGAAGGAATTTTAACTGAAGTTATTCTGCTCTTCAGTAACTGTGAAGCTAGTGTTGTTGGCTGAATTTTGTTATTTGCTAGTAATTGCAGGTGTGGGTAGTTCTTTGATTCCTGTCTTGCGCCTTTCCTGTCCTTGCATATTAAAACTGGTGCGTGAAATAATTCCTGCTTTAAATTTCAGCTTGGCCAGCGCTAAGAATTTGCATATATTCAACTGGACGAATTCGTGCAACCCCCTCTGCTTTTCATGTATTCTATACCTTGACTGCACTTTTTAAAAAATACAGACATATAAGCAGTATTTAATTTGATTTAAACTGTATGAAGGAGTGTTGAAGAATTTTAACTGGTGCTCTTCAGTAACTTGAACTGAAGCTAGTGTTAGCTGAATTTTGTTATTTGCTAGTAATTGCAGGTGTGGGGGTAGCCACATTCTTTGATTTTCTGTCCTTGCATATTTAAACTGGTGCATGTGAAATAATTCCTGCTTTAAAACTTCAGCTTGGCCAGCTAAGAACTTGGTTATATTCAACTGGACGTACAAGAGAATTTAAGTACCTTTATCTGCACTTTTTTTAAAAAAAAATACAGTATTATACAGTATTTAATTTGATTTAAACTGTGTATGAAGGAGTGTTGAAGGAATTTTTAACTGAAGTTTATCTGCTCTTCAGTTATTCCCACCCACCTGCCCTGATTTTGTTTTGGTGTTAATCTTAGTGGCATTGAAACTGCCCGCCCCTCAGCCTGCCTCTGGACCCATCTTATTTGCTCACTCAACTGAGTGCAGTGAGATCATATTCTGATTTCAGGCACTCCTACTGTGTACAAAGAGAGCATCTGGGAAATAGAAAAAAAAAATTAAGCTTATTTCCTGCCTTTCTTGTTAAGCGGTACAGACTATTTGTAGGCTTCTGAGACCCCAAGCCCTTCTGTGTTTGAGGGAAGCCTTCTAGCTTGTTTTTTTTTTCTTATAACTAGCCAGTTTTCTAGTTTCAGAACTCAAATCTGTTTCTTTGATCTCAGCACTTGTTCAGAAAAAAAAAAAAAATTTCATTTGCTTTTACTGTACTTGTGTTTTTACCTACTTCTTTTTACTTTTGCATCATCTTAAAATACTCAATTGTATTTATTACTGCTTGGTGTAACTCATTCTAAGCCTTTTGGTTTAAACACTTGGGCTTCGGACCAGTTAGTTGTTTTGCACCGAGAGGGTTTGTGGTCTGCACTGTTGTGGCAGAACAGGTAGCTTACATCCTTCTAGGTTGAGAACTGCTGATTGAGGGCTCAGTGTCTGTTATTCTAAGAGTGTATTAATTCTGGTTTAAGCACTTGGGATTTGAAGCCAGTTATTTTACATTAAGAGGGTTCGTGGTCTGCACTCTTGTGGGAGGAGAGGCTGGACTCTGCCCTTCTGAGCTGGGAATTTCTGGTTAAAGGCTTATAGTGCATGCATATCTGAACTGTTTCTTACTGAAGTTGGTGCGCCTTGTTTGCTGTGGCATAGACTGGATTCGGGCCTGCTGGATCTAGCTTTGTTTGTGTAACTTGAGCACTATTCCAGACATTCTCTGTTGTTTTACATTAGGAAGGTTTGTGGCAAGCACTGTGGTGGCAGGACAGGTAGCTTTCATCCTTCTAAGTTGGGAACTGCTGATTGAGAGCCCAGTGTCCAAGTGTATTAGTTCTGGTTTAGGCACTTGGGCTTCAGGCCAGTTATTTTACATTAAGAAGGTTCGTGGTCTGCACTCTTGTGGGAGAAGAGGCTGGACTCTGCCCTTCTGAGCTGGGAATTTCTGGTTAAAGGTTTATAGTGCCTGAATATTTGAACTGTATCTTACTGAAATTGGTTCACCTTGTTTGCTCTTATAGACTAGATCCAGGCCTGCTGAATCTAGCTTTGTTTATATGCTTGTTGTTTGTTTGCTTGTTATTTCCTGGAAGCTAATTCCACCTAATACGCAACTTCTCAGCGCTTCTGTGGAACACTAGTGATATCTGTATTGCTTACTGTACTTATTTCCTTGTTTCACTTGAAAGAAAGTTACTGTTTGTCGTTTTTGCATTTAGCTACTTGTAACACATTGCACTCAAGTTACCTGGCACTTGCTCACTAAAGCAATTATATAAGTCAGCACTAAAAATTAAAAGCACTACACCCTCACTCCCCACTGGCCCTTGTTTTCAATTAAGGATTTCCCAATATTATTCTAGCATGTCCAAAGATCAGTTGTCAATCTCCTCTCCGGTCCAGCTGGTGAATCTGGGAATCTTGAGGCAATGTTATAACTGCCTCATGTACACAGACAACCCTCTCCTCCTCCCACACAACACAAATACTTGCGAGATGCAGCTATTTAGCCAAACTGGAGGCTGAGCTCTCTCAACTCAGGACTGGCAAGACCAGACAGGAGGAGAAGGCAACTACACACACCACAAAACCAGCCTCACATAATGCTACCACTCCACTGAATCAAACACATAAACACACAAGACATACTGGGAGGCTCTGAGTAAAATTTACCTAAACAGCAGAGGCCTCCAAAGCAGACACCCAAACAACTGCTACCTCAAGACAACACACAAGCAACACATAAACCACAAAAGCAGTGTGCAAAGCAGTCACAGCCCTTAAGGCCAAATACAACACCAAACATACTTGTCATAGGTGACTCCATAGTCAGACACACTGACGTCCCACTCACCAGGCTGAACAAGGAGAGGGTCACAGTAAGCTGCCTATCGGGCGCTAGAATCCACCACATAACACAAGCACTCGGGTCACTCCACAGCAAGTACAAATATGACACAGTCATTGTCCATGCTGGTGTGAACCTGAGATGTACCTCCCTGGACTACATGAAAAGAGACATAGAGGAGCTCTCTGATTATGTAGCCCAGGCAGGTATGACCTTAACCCTGAGCAGTATCCTTCCTTCACCAAGAATGATGCCACAATATAGAGACAAGATGATCAGCTTTAACAATTGGCTTAATGTCTGGTGTCAAAGGGGATCCAGTGTCTGTCTGCCTGGGATGACATGCTTGACAAGCCAAGCTGCTTCGCAAGGGACGGCTTGCACCTGTCACCCTTGGGATTCCGGATATTGGCTAAGGCTCTTGCCACCCCCATAGTGCCTTTTTTAGGCAAGTCTCAAATTCTAAACCTACCACCCTAGAAAACAAAAATGGGAAGAAACTGAGGGTAATGCTGCTCAATGCCAGAAGTCTAAATCTCAAAATGCACGCACTCGAGGCCCTTCTCAGTATGGAGAACATCGATGTCTGTGCTGTAACTGAAACCTGGTTCAAGGCTCCTGAGAGCACCCGGCACTAATAGGTTTTACCTCATATCATGCCCGCCCCAAAACCGGACCACTCCACAAAAGGAGGGTGTATCCATATTCATAAAGGATACCCACACCTCCAGGTTGGTGGCAACGCATCTAAGCTCGGAAACCATCCAGGTGCAACTAACCATAGGCAAAACTGCTCTACAAATTGTAGCATGCTACAGGCCACCCTCTCAAACTCAGGAACCCCACACAGCCTTCCTGAAGACACTGGAGGGTATAAATGTATCTCCAAACACCATCATATTGGGTGACTTCAACTACCGAATATAGACTGGGAACATTACTCAAGCCCTAACTTTCTAGCCCAACGGTTCCTGGAGTTCATAAATTCAAATGCCATGGAACAGCTAGTCACTGTTCCCACGAGAGGAGAAAATATACTAGATCTCATTGTCACAAACATGGGGACAAAATGCTCCACACTGGAAGTATATCCCTCATTGATGAGATCTGATCATAAACTAATCTCACTGGAAATCCACATCCCGCCCCCACCCCAAACAAAAAAGACCATAGTGAAGAACTTCTCTAAAGCAAACTTCACACTACTCAAGACTGGTGTGGTATCCTTCAAGGCCCCTGAGCCAGAGGAAACCACAACCCAAGCTGCGTAAGCCCTTACAAATGCCTTCTATGAACACCTCCAGGACTGCATGGATCAGGCAATCCCAAATAAAACCAAGACTCTTTCCACAAAGGGCAAGCGTCCAGTCTGGTGGACCCCAGCCATTAACAAACTTTACAATAAGAGGAGAAAGCTATTACATGATAGAACAAAATCCATAAAAGGGAAGTCACCCCTGATCATTATTAGTAAAAAATTACGAGCACTCATAAAATCAACTAAGGCCAATTTTGAGAGAAAAATTGCCATGGATTCAAAGGACAATTATAAGGCCTTTTTCAGCTATGTTAGGAACCTGGGTGGAAACTCCCAGATATGCTCAGAATTAGTCCAAAATGATACAAAGTCACTGAACCCACAGACATTGCCAACATACTGGCAGACAGGTACAGTGCAAACTTCACCCCCCTCTCCCCCCCTAAAGGAGAGATAACTATCCCAGCCGAGTGTAGCCTCCCGGGCATCTCAAATGCACAGGTGAAAGCTGCTCTCTCTAAAGCTAAAAACACAGCATCAATGGGACCGGATGGTGTCCCCGGCTGTGTGCTACACGAGCTAAATGAGGAATTAAACCCGCACATAAGGCAGCTGTTTAATCTCAGCCTTACCACAGGATACGTGCCCAAGGAGTGGCGTACGGCAACTGTGGTCCCACTCCACAAAGGCGGTGCCTCTACGGACCCTGGTAATTACCGCCCCATAAGCTTAACAAGTCTAGCCTGCAAAGCTATGGAGAGGATCATAATGGAGCTCATAAACAAAGATATAGGGGACTTGCAGACATTGGACCCGACCCAGTTTGGCTTTGTCAAGGGAAGATCATGCCTTTTGAACTTGGTTGACTTCTTGAAACAGTCACCAAGGCCATTGATGAGGAAAGGCAGTCCATACAGCCTACCTTGACCTTGCAAAGGCTTCGACACAATACCCCACTGGGTATTGTAGAAAAACTTACCAGCTTAAATGTAAACCCATATGTCACAAGATGGGTTGCAAACTGGCTTAAGGACAGAACCCACAGGGTTAGAGTTGCTGGCGCTGTGTCAGACTCCAAGCCGGTCACAAGTGGTGTCCCACAGGGCTCGGTCCTTGGCCTCCTATTGTTTGGCATCTACTTCTCAGAAGTACAGGCCAACAATGGAGGACTTTGGCTGACAAAGTTTGCAGACGACTGCAAACTGGGCGCCATAGTAGAAAGTGCATCGGACACGGATATCCTTCAGAAGGGACTCACGGAAACAGATAGCTGGTGCCAGAGCCATGGCCTGAAGTTAAACACCAAAAAATGTATAGTCATACCCTTCGGGAAAAACAAGGTAACCCCAAGCTACCATATAGGTGGCAATCCACTAAGCACAGAAGAGGTTATCAGGGACCTGGGGACCCAGGTTGACAGTGGCCTTTCTTTTGACACTCACATTGCTAAAGTGGTTAGAAAGACCTTCTACATTGCCCACCTGATCATGAAGGGATTCACATCCAGATCTAGTGAGGTCATTGTTCCCCTGTACTCTTCACTTATCAGACCAATGATCGAGTACAATGCCCCATTCGGGATGTATCTCACCCGACATCTGCAGCAATTGGAGAGACCCCAAAAGTTCCTCACCAAAGGATAAAGGGACTCCAAAATCTGTCATATGCTGCCAGATTGAAGAATCTCCAGCTCTATTCAGTCGCATACCGTCTGCTCAGAGGTGACATGTGCCTGACATACAAGGCCATGTCCAACCCGGAATTAATGGACATGCTTCACCTCAAAATATCCAAATCCACCAAAACCACTAGAGCAAGCGACTTAAACCTTAGCACGGATATAAATAGGACGTGCTGGAGGGATAGATTTATCACCAGAGACTCCCTATGCTGTGGAATAAAATCCCGTCCATGTGAGGCAGAGCACCTGCTGACTCTGTTCAAGAGAAATCTAGACCTGTGGATGGGAGATCGTAGGTTTACCCTGGGAATCATATCTGTGTCACTGCTGGACAGAGGCACAACAAACTAATGGGCACAGTATTTTTTCATTAATGGGCACAGTATTTTTTCATATAAGGGGTGGCGTAAGCCACAAAAATTTGGGCTAGGCTTATAAATGCCTTAGGGCAGATAGCCTAGTATAAACCTATGAACCTATGAACCTAAGTAGTTAGGAAGACCTTCTACATTGCCCACCTGATCATGAAGGGATTCACATCTAGATCAAGGGAGGCCATCGTCCCCCTGTACTCATCACTCATCAGACCAATGATTGAGTACAATGCCCCATTCGGAATGTATCTGACCCAACACCTGCAGCAGCTGGAAAGGCCTCAAAAGTTCCTCACCAAAAGGATAAAGGGTCTCTAAAATATGTCTTATGCTGCCCGACTGAAAGAACTCCAGCTCTATTCAGTCGCTTACCGCTTACTCAGAGGTGACCTGTGCCTGACATATAAGGCAAAGTCAAACCCAGATTTGATGAACATGCTTCACCTCAAAAAATCTAGATCCCTCAGAACTACAAGGGCGGGAGACTTAAACCTTGACACAGTTATTAATAGGACATGCTGGAGGGACAGATTCATCACCCAGAGACTCCCTATGCTGTGGAACAAAATCCCGGTACATGTGAGGCAGAGCACCTCGCTGGCCTTGTTCAAAAGAAATCTTGACCAATGGATGGGAGATCGCAGATATACCCCAGGGATTACCTCAGTGTCACTGCTTGACAGAGGCACAGCAAAATAATGGGCATAGTTTCCTTCAAACTAAAGGGGTGGCGAAAGCCACAAAACTCTGGGCTAGGCTTATAAATGCCCTTGGGCAGATAGCCTAGTATGAACCTATGAACCTATAAACCTATGAACACACTTTACAATTAAACAAACTTGAAATTTGATTCCTCCATTTAAAAACCATCAGTAGACATTTAAAAGTATGTAAATGCATATTCACATTTTCCTATTCTTGTTAACCAAGCTAATAAAATTCATTTTCATTTAAGAATACACTTTTTTAAAAATCATTTGCTTGTTGAAATTAATTAGCTGTAAATGTAAACATTCTCCCAATGCATTTGTTAACCTTAAAAGAAACAGAAGAAACAAAGAACACATTCCTATTCAAATCTCTTCTGTCCTTAAGTGCAATAAACTACTTCGTGAAATTCTGTCATTTATTCCAGGGAAACCTGCCGAGTTTAATAAAACCTGCCAATATGTTTCCCTGTACTCCAAAAAGCAGGGTCAGTTACCTCCCCTCTCATCTCTCCACCTTTTCCAATACACAAAAAAGAAACTTCCTAAAAATCTTTATATCCCATACTATGTCTATATAGGGTGTTGTTTTTGTCCAGTCTCCTTATTGCATACATATGCTGATATATTCTCTAGTTTATTCTCCATTTTTCCTATGTAGTATGCACACCAAGACTGGCACGGGGCTACATACACTACTCCTATTGCATTGCAATTATAATTACCTGTTACTGAAACTGTTCTTTTGAAGCCTTCAATCACTATACTAGTTTCATATTATGTATCTACACTCCCTACATCCATTACATTTCCTCATACATCCAAGTGAAATCCAGTCTTTGTTCTTTCCTTTCAAATACATTTTAATGTTAAATCCTTCTGAATGATTTTTGGTTTGTCACCTACTTTGCTAGTCCAAATGCTCCAAAAACACAGTTCATTTTTTTCTATTTTCCTTACATCCGAACTATCCTGGTCATATGTTAATATACAACAGCAGCTAGTACCATCTTCTGGTTTGTTTGACCCTACCAGGCTCTCTGGACTTTTCAATATATTGGGTAACTCATTTCTTCTATTTACTACGTATTTTTCTTAAACCTCTAACACACTATTGGGGTACCCTCTTACTTTCAACATGTCCTTCAGGTCTTTAACTTTTCTTGGAATTTTTTTGCCACCTGTTGTCAAACTAGATGTTCTAATCATTTGTGCCTTAACCAAATTTCTTTTTTGCCAAAGGGAGTGATTGCTTTCGAACTGTAGGAACCCATTTCAATAAGTGGGCTTTTTATTAATACAGGATTCATAGCATCTTCCCTCAGTTTTTAATATAGGTGAATATCCAAGTAGTTAACCTCTTCATCCTCTTACTAGTGAATCTAAGAAAATTTGTAGAGGAATTAAATGTATTCCAAAAATACAACCTCTTCTAGCTCACCTTCCCCAGAGAATTTGAATGTCATCCAGGAATTTATATCTATAGATGTTTTTCCAGAACCTGGAACTTAGTACACATTCAGTTTCCCATTGCCAAAGAATATTGGCGAAGACTGGGGTTACTGCTGCTCCCATTGCTACCCCCCCCCCCAGATTTGTTTGAAATATTTTCCCTGGAATCAAAGTTGTTTTTCAAAACTGATTCCATGAGGGTAGCTAGTACATAAATTGTACCTTCTGAATACCTAGTTCCTTTCTTTAAGGCTTTCTGAAAGTAATCCATACCTTCTTCATGTGGAATACTCAAAAAAAAGGTCCTTGACATCTAAACGTACAAATATTTTTTCTTTAAATTCATTTTCTGCCATACATTTTAATAGATGCCAGGAATCTTTAACATGTTTTTTGTCCTCACAGAAACCCTTTAAGTGGAAATCCAGCATTTTTGCTAGGGATTCTGTTTTACTCCCCCTTCCTGCCATCATTGGTCTCATTGGTAGATCCTCTAATGATTTATGAATTTTGGGGATCCCAAAAAAATCTGGTATTACTGGATTATTCACTTTCAGGAATTTCATCTCATCTTCACTGAAACTATATTCTTGAAAGAGTTCCTCTAAGGTCATGTCCAATCTTACATTAAAAATATTGACTTAATTCAGTGATGCTACACTAAAGTAGGAACTTTCAGATATTTCATCATTCTACTTGTGCAGTCATGGTGACTCATGACTACACCACCCCCCTTATCTGGCCTCCTTATTCATAATTCATGGTTCGTTATTTCTGTTAAAACTTTTTGTTCATTTGTTAAATTTTGCTCCCATTGTTTGGTTCTATTAACTTTTAAACTTCTAAATTCTCTCTCAATAAGTCCCTCAAACAAAGCCACGGGTGGCAACAATGGGGGATTGTATGTACACTTTTTAGCATGGCCCCTTGCTCTTTTCACTTCACCATTTTCAATTTAGTCTTAAGTTGATGGCCCTTGCAAACATTTTTAGATCCAAAATTGTCCTGACCATTTGGTCCTGTTTAGAGATTAAGCTAAACCCCTTGGTAAATAATTCACCATAAGTGTCATTCAAAGGGATTCCACTATAGTTATAGATCTTAAGCCCCTTATATTCAAAAAACATCACTTTCTCTTCCCACACTCATATGCATGCTCTCCCCATTATTGCCAATGTTATACGTTTCTTCTATAAAGTTATTAAAACTTATATTTGTTGTTGAACTATTAGCTTCCAAACTATTCAGTTCAACAAGGACAATACTTTCAGTCATGTTTAGGGCATTTATACAGTTTTTATTGTCCTTATATTCAATACCTGTTGACCCATCCATTACCATAATAATATTGTCATTTTCTGTATTTAAACAGAAAACATTGCTTTTTTCATTCATGCAATTATTTTCATTTAAGTTGTTGACATTTGGGTCATGCATTTCAAAAGCTTCCAAATTATTCACTTCAAAAAGACCAATACTTTCAGTCATGTTCAGGGCATTTACACAGTTTATTCCCCATGTGTTCAATACCAATAGGCCCATCCATTGCTATAATGTTGTTAACATTTTCTACATTTAAACCAACATTACTTGTTGCTCCCATATAACTTATATTTTCATTTATTATGCGGTGGTGGTGCTGCGGTAGCATTGTTGCCTCACAGTAAGACGTTATCCCGTTTGATTCTCAGCTAGAACGTCTTCTGTGTGGAGACATGCGTGAATGGGTGTGCCTTCATTGAAGGTTGTGCGTCAGAGCTGGTAACTTGGCACGTAAAAATCTACTGCCAATCAATAGCGGACCGGAGTTCTGCTGTGGCGATCCCTAACCGGGAAAAGCTGAAAGAGATTAACATTTAAATTATGTATTTCAAAAAAGACCAGGATTACATCAACTCTCTCATTCATTGAATTCAGGACATTTTCAGAATTATTATTCCCTGAATGATCAATAGTAACTTTCCCATTTGGGTCAGTGTTATTACTCATTTCACTCTATTTTCATTTAAATTATTGCCATAAATACCAT
Organism: Protopterus annectens; assembly: GCF_019279795.1. Lineage (NCBI taxonomy): Eukaryota > Metazoa > Chordata > Ceratodontiformes > Protopteridae > Protopterus > Protopterus annectens. The sequence goes on along the minus strand of NC_056743.1, from coordinate 1,094,191,116 downwards.
CGGACACTTCTAATTCAAAAAGGACATTATCAACAGCATTTTCATTAATTATGTTTAAAACCATAACAGGGTTTTTATTCCATAAATATCCATTCTCATTAGTCCCAACAAGTGTCTATCAGGGCATTCACCCCATTTTTCGAGCCGATTATTGTCTAAAAGTTCAAGAGGCATTACAGTTGGCAATATGGTTGTTGTGGTGGTCTTCCCCTCCTTCCATTCTGTCCCCCTTGTTAACTAATACCCTTTCTAGTTTTGGTTTTTGTTCCTGGATGTCCAGGAACCATTTGTTTTTCAGGCGTGAAGATCTTCTTGGTAAGGGTCAACAATCCTGTTCCGAATCCAGCCTTTGTTCTCTAAATACATCTGAGCCATCAGTCTCGTCTCCTACTTGCATTTCAGTGGCTTCTTCGTCTGTTTCCACAAACGATACCCTCGACCGGTTGCTCGCACCAGGAATTGGATATGCCCTTTTTTGTTCGTATTGCTCCTGGTTTCTAACTTTTTCTGTTTCTTCTTTTTGATTGTAGATTCATGCTGCACCACTCGTGGGAAAATACTTTTGTAAATCCCTGTATTGGACTCGTATAGCCAATGTAACGTAAGGTCCCTCTGCAAAACCATTTCTTCTTTCAAAATATTTATACTTTGGTTTTCCTTTACCAAAAGCCGCAAGAGTTCCATACCGGTCCGGTTAAACAGCTCAAGCAACTCATGATGGACTGAACCACTTTCAATGCTGTTGGGGAACTTGCAGATCCTCAACCCCTTTGGTACCCTTCCATAATGAATGCAGTCCTCGAAAAACAAATTATCTAATTGAAGCCCTCTAAGTTTTTTAATGCTTTTTCCAGCTCATACACCTTTTGTTTAAAGCTGAAATAGGGTCTTGATTGCTGGTTCTCTGGCTCCCATACCCATTCCAAGATGGTACAGGCTCTCTATTTAGCCAAGGGAGGAAATCTCCCTCTCCCATTGGCTGGGGCTCGTTTACTCCTGCCACACCTCTTTCACCAGCCTTGCTTACACCATTCATGCTCGCACCTTTCTATAACGCCCCCGAATAGGACGCCCTTGCTTCTTTTGGTTTCCCTTGTAAAAAACATTACGGACTCTCGTGTTAGTTCCAGTTGAATCATTAACTTCTCTAAGTCTACCAGAACACACTAAGTCCACTTTATTGTTGATTTGGGTAACCATAGCTAGCAGTTGCATTAAGCTTACATTGTCCTCAATACTGCCATTGTAAGATGCCACAGAACTACCAGTTTCCATTCTCCATCTCTTCTTACTTGTATTTTCTCTGTTTCTCTCTTTAGAGCCAAAATAAGTCCAAGGTATCTCAATTTAATCAGTAAGTCAGTAGGTCAAGCTCCTTGTGCTCAACCTTGCTCCAAAAAACACAGTTAAAACGGAGAAATGACAGTACCAAAAAAGTTTTTTGCTTGTAGTTTCTCTCTTCAGAGCCATCTCCAGGTTAATCCAAGGTGTCATGGTTCTCAGTGAATCAAGTACCCTGTGCACAAATGTCTGTTTGTGTCTTTCGGCTTTTTCCCGGTTAGGGGTTGCCAGAGCGGAACTCCGGTCTGCTAATGATTGGTAGTAATTTTTTATGTACCGGCTTACCAGCCCTGACACAACCTTCAACGAAGGCACACCCCATTCACGTATGCCTCCACACAGAAGACACTCTAGCTGAGAATCTAACGGGACAACATCTTGCTATGAGGCAACAATGCTACCGCAGCACCAATGTACACCAGAATAAACAAAAACAAAAAGTCCAAACCAAATGTCCACAAAGTACACACAGGGTAACTCTCAAAAAAACAGACTCCAGGCAGGTAAGGTTATTAGTGCTTTCATTCCCTTTATTCACACTCCAAAACAGAACTTCATCAGATACACACACTTTACCTTCTTTCCTCTTTCTGTACACAATTCATTAAAGCAATTGCCCCAATCAACACACTTTACAATTAAACTTGAAATTTGGTTTGAAATAGAGAGCCTCTGTGAATGTGGGTGTGTGCAGTTTCTATGTGTGGGTTTTGGTAGTGTGGGTTTTGAAGGACTGTGTTGAGTGTGGTGTGGTGCAGGTGTTAACCTCCTCCTCTTGACTATCTAGTCCAATCTTGGCTGGAGAGCTTGGCTTCCAGTTTGGCTAGAAGTGCATCTCTCAGGTTGTAGTGTTAGGTAGTAGGAGGAGAGAGTTGTCAGTGTACATGAGGCAATTGCTACATTGCCCCAAGATGCCCAGATTCATCAGGTGAACAGGACAAAACACACGGAGCTGACCCATGGACAAACCTGGATACATGCTTTTTAATTTAAGTACAAAGAACCATTTTCCTTTTGACAAGTGAGGAAAGTAAAGTGCTGTATTTGTAGTTTTAGTGCTTACAAAGAGTTCTGGGCAAGTGCTGAGCACAAGGAAACCATTTTGAGTGCTGAAACTAAAAAACTGGTTAGTTCTAGCTAAAACTAGCTAGTTCTAGCTAAAACTAGCTAGTTTTAGCACTGATCCCAAGAAGAGAAGCAGGCCACTGCCTGTTTGGTGATCCAAAGTCTTGCCCCAGATGATGCAAGGGTCTCTGCAGGCTTGCAGCCTTTTTCTGGCAGATGCCTCAAATAGCAACCAGACCAATTAGGTATGTTAAGCACAGACACTCACTCTCCATCCAGAAAGTCAGGAATCAATGCACTCTGCTCCTACCCTCACCAGGATCAGAATATAAGCACAGATTCTAAACTGTCACCTATAAAGCAGTTAAGCTTTCTAGTGATCAGCAGTCTCCAGGAAATAATGTAACTACACTCCTCTCACCAGGAGAAAACAGAAGCACTAATCCCAAGATGACTACTGAGGCAGAATGTGTGCTCTACAATAACTGGTGGTCTTGCAATAAATGCTTAGAGGTAAGATGAAAACAATGGTTTATCTTAAACACTGCAGTGTGCACTAGAGGAATTAGATGTGAAAGTAGGTAACTTAAGTTTTACCTGTCTAAAAGTAGTTTTAGTGGAGAGTCACTATTTTTAAAACGGCAAGATAAATTGAAGGGGGTAGTCACTTTTGCACCCTGGTACTATAGAATACAGTAGTAGGGCCAATAAATGTAAATAGTTGAAGGGGAGCGATTTGCCAAAATGATAATTTTGTGCTTACTCACACCAGCCAGTAAAAGCAGAGAGTAAATGAGATATATAGTCAAATTAACATAAGGGGCAGGCAACTATAAAGACTGTGGTGTTTAAGAACACAACAGTAACAGGGTGGGAGGCTGAGAAAAATTTGTCCGACTCAAGAGACAGAGTTGTGGTGTCTTTTCAAGTTTTAATATGCAGCTAAAAGCAGAATACAAGTAAAAACAGTGTAAAGAAAAATCACAGTATATAAAATAGAAAAGGCAATAAAGTAATACAAAAGAAGTAAAAAGTAAACTAACCTTTCCCTCACAGCAAACTGTAGCAGAATCTGGGTGAGTCTTTCCAGTAGTAAGAGAAGAGGTAAGTATAGTTTCAGTTGCATTGGTAAGAACGTTTTTGGCTCTCTAAACATCCATAGTTTAGTGATGTTTTATGCAATTTCATACATGCAGGTCAAATTTAAGATCATCCAGTTTCATTACTAATAATTTATGAGAAGTGGCTTCAATGGTTGTATTAAGTGAGGATTTTAATTTTTTGTAAGAGTGGGATTTATTTTTTTTTGGAGGGGGGTTGAGTACAGCTTCCCAGAGTATTTTTTTTGGAGCTGTGCCAGGTTGTCAGATGTGCATATGAGTGTGGAGTCATCTGAGTATTGTATTTGGGAGGCCTGTTGTGTGGATGGTGTTAGTGAGAATGTTAAAGATGAAGGCACAATGGATGGAGCCTTATGGTACAACAGTAGTGCCTGGGAGGTATGGTGAGAGAAAGGTGTGCCATTTTACTGACTGATACCTATTGGACAGGTAGTTTTTAAAAACCATAGAAGTGTGCATGTGTGTGGGGACTTGATACAGACCTAGTGAGGACATTTGAAGTAGACATTTGCTGTGACAAATTGTGTTGAAGTCTTTAGGCAAGTCTAGAAATGAGGAGACTAATTTGCTGTTCTCACTTTGACTAAAAGTTAGCAGTGCAGTGTTTAGGAGGGATGGAGGCTATGTTCTGTGTGGGCTAGGAGTTTTTCCTGCAGGAACTAGCTTAGCAATTGCTTTTAAATACATAGTTAAAGTATTGTGGAGAGGGAATAATACTGCGATAGATCTAAAGATAGTAATGTCTGTTGAATTTCCTCCTTTGTGTAGAGGGAAAATGTGTGTGTTTTTTTTTCCAGAGAGAAAGAGAGGGAACATACAATTCCTAGACCGACCTATTTATAAAAACTAAAACAGGATAGGCAATGGTATAACCTGCTATTTTACAACATTCACTTGGAAGGTCATCAGCTGAAGTAGGGCGCGGTTGGAGTTTGAGGGGTCCAGGGAAGTAGAAATAGCCAGGGAATTGTTAAGGCTAAACTTTTATAGGCCCTAGGGCTGACAGCCTAGCACCAACCTATGAACCTATGAGTAGTTTTATGTAGGATGTGGGCACAGGTTTGAAGGTGGATGTGGTGATGTGGCTTTTGAGTAGGGTTGGAATTGGATGTTAGGGATCCTTGGATATGAAACAGTGTAAGAAACTTCTCTGTGTGGAAGATTTTCAGTCCATATATTTCTAGTTAATCACTGTATATTAATCAGATCAGACAATATTAGTAAAAGTAGTGAACGTAAACTCGTCAAGTAAAAAAGTAATAGAAAATATATAATTCTACAGCATTACTAAGTATTCAAAAGTAATCCAAGCAAGGCAGGCAGTCTGTTTCCAGTCGAAAATCCTTTATTAAGTACACAGACAAGTGATCCAAGTAAAACAAAAATAGAGTAATAATTTCCTCACAAGCTTTCTAAATGTATGTATATACATATATATATATATATATATAAATATATATATACATACTTATTAGGCATGGGAGTGGTTTATTCTGCTGTGAAACAAAGTGTTATTGGTACACATGTTAAATTCACATCCCTTCCCCCATCAGTGTGACATTCAAGCTGGTCCTGCCCTACCTAGTAGCTGTCATAATAATATATAGCCCTAATGTACTTTTAATGGTACACCTAATTTAACCAAATTATTAAGTAGATTATTAAGTCTGTGATTTTATACAAGGCAATATACTACATGGCTGGAAATATATCAACCTTAGTTCATTTTGCAATCAAAAATTATATATAAATATATACATATACATTTTGCATGTAAAAATCAGTTTCTATTTTCATAACCTATTGTTAACAAAGATCGCTTTCGTTCTTCTAAACTTCTTCAGGTCTGTGTACAAGAACCCTAAAAACCTATATAATTGTATAATTAGTTAATATTGTTATTACCATCATTTTGAATAAGGTGGAAAAAAAGAGTACCATAAAATAAAAAAAAATATATGTATGATGATGGAAACAAAATATACACTTAAATTTCAAATTATTTAAAATGATATTTAAAACCAATTTGTAGAAAAAAAAATAAAATACAATTAGTAATGTAAACAATGTGGCAATTTTTTAAGTTCCAGTGCACTTTTAATTGAACAGTAGTAGTTTAGTCCAGGCTTTCTAAAAGAGTTCAGCTTTAATTGCCACATGAGGTCATGTTTCTCCAGAATATTCGGGATGTCTCCTTCACGATCACACATGTCTATGCGATCCAGGATCTGGAACTTAAAACCTGTGTCTTTTATGAAGAGAAAGGTGTTTGGCTAGTGCATTATTTTTACATCCAGAGCGGATTTCTGACAGATGACATGAAATCCTTCGCTTGAGTTTATTTACAGTCTTGCCCACATAGAATGCATCACATTCATTGCACTGTGCCCTGTAAATTACTTTTTAGTGTTACAGTCACCCCCTGCACTGGTTTTAATGATCTTCTTTAAATAAGGGCAATAAAAACTATCACCTTGCTGTATAAATATACAAAATGTACAATTAGTTTCACAACTTTTAGTGCTTTTCTCATATGGTCTAGGTTTAAATTCAACAAAACTTCTAATATTCCTGGCCTTCCTATAAACAAATGATGGGGCTTCACCTAAGATGTTAATCAGAAAAGGGTTTCCTGTGACAATGTCCCAGTTTTCTTCAATAATATTTTTGATACTGTGATAATCCAAAGTGTATGTCAGGATGCAACTATTTTTGCATTTGTTATTCTCTGTGGGATTACTTAAAGTTTTTCTACTGGGGGGGTTGAGTGAAGGTGCTTCAGAGTCCTTTTCAGTGCTATAATGGGTTCCAGGATGTTTTTTTTAACATCTGACTTTCATAGCCTCTCACTAGAAAATCATTCTCTAAGTTGTTCAGGTTTCTCAAAAATGGTTCCATCTCTGTGGTAATTCGAGCTAATCTATAGCCTTGGGATTTCAGTACATTATACTTGGTTTTTGTAGGATGTAGACTTTTACTGTGGAGTAATAAGTTAACCCTCGTTGGTTTTCTGAATAGACCAGTGGTGATTCTGTTATTGTTGGTGTCCTTGGAAATCTGCATATCTAAGAAAGTGGTTTAAGTACAGCTATGGGAAGAGGTAAACTTCAGGAAGGAGGTTGTTTGATTGAGGTAAGTGATAAAATCTCCAAGCTGCAAGGTGTCACCTTCCCACACAATAAAGACAAAGTCAATAAAACGTAAATAGCATGTGATATGCTGCATGTAGTCTGTGTTGTTTAACACAAAGTCCTCCTCCCATTTGCCCAGGGCTATGTTAGCTATGCTGGGAGCCATGGCAGCCCCCATTGCTATACCAGTATTTTGTTTGTAGTGTTTGCCATTGAAAGTAAAGAAATTGAAATCCAGTACAAGATTAATAAAGCACTGACTGAAGAGGTAAAAAGTGTTTTCCAAAGGACTTACTTTTGTACCAAGCTGCAGGAGTGAGGTTGCTCAAGTACTGATAGACCTTAACATGTGTGTGAGGAAGCTCAACTTAAGGGTACAGTTTCATGGCAAAAGTAATGACACTGAAAATAAGCCTATTGATGAAACTATAAAAAGGCCTAGCAGCTATTGTCCAACCACTACATCAAACACTAGCTGCTTTTGAAGTGAAATGTGAGATGGATATCAGGAAACTGCTTAAAAAACCTCCAAAGAAAAAACTTTATAACTTAACACAGGGAGAAAGAAAAGCATTCCTTGAGCTAGGCAATGATAAATCCAGGCATGTAATGAAGGCAGACAAGGGAGGAGGTATACTTGTGACTGATACCACTAGCTACAACCAAAAGATAGAGAACATGCTGGAGGATAACAGATTTTATGAGTTATTTGCCATGGATGACATAAAAAGAGCATATGATTTATGGAACACTAATCACACCACATTATGGGAAGAAAAACTTATCACTGAAAATCTTTATAATTATTTATGGAGCCAATGCCCACGTCTACCTTACTTTTTTTGGAATACCAAAGCCACACAAGAACAGAGAAGATCCACCTTATAGACCAGTGGTAGCAAGTGGAGGTTCCCTTACTGAAGTCACAGCCATTTACCTTGATTACTTGCTGAAACCTCTAGCAGAAAAGAATAAGTCATACACAAGAGATTCAATGGATTTTTTGAAGAAAATAAAAATCATTACAGTGGAAGCTGACAGTATTTTGGTAACTATTGATGTGGAATCCTTGTACACAGTGCTACCTCACAATTACTGTATAACAGCAGCTATGGAGTCTTAAGAAACATAATCAGAGTACACAGGCACAACTGCAAAAGTTAAGCAAGCTCATTAATCTTGTACTGGACTTCAATTTCTTTACTTTCAATGGCAAACACTACAAACAAAAAACTGGTATAGCAATGGGGGCTGCCATGGCTCTCGGCATAGCTAACATAGCCCTGGGCAAATGGGAGGAGGACTTTGTGTTAAACACAGACTACATGCAGCATATCACATGCTATTTACGTTTTATTGATGATGTCTTTGTGTGGGAAGGTGACACCTTGCAGCTTGGAGATTTTATCACTTACCTCAATCAAACAACCCCCTTCCTGAAGTTTACCTCTTCCCATAGCTGTACTTCAACCACTTTCTTAGATATGCAGATTTCCAAGGACACCAACAATAACAGAATCACCACTGATCTATTCAGAAAACCAACGAGGGTTAACTTATTACTCCACAGTAAAAGTCTACATCCTACAAAAAACAAGTATAATGTAGTGAAATCCCAAGGCTATAGATTAGCTCGAATTACCACAGAGATGGAACCATTTTTGAGAAACCTCAACAACTTAGAGAATGATCTTCTAGTGAGAGACTATGAAAGTCAGATGTTAAAAAACATCCTGGAACCCATAACAAAACTGAAAAGGACTGAAGCACCTTCACTCAACCTCCCCAGTAAAAAAATGTTAAGTAATCCCACAGAGAATAACAAATGCAAAAATAGATGCATCCTGACATACACTTTGGATTATCACAGTATCAAAATTATTATTGAAGAAAACTGGGACATTGTCACAGGAAACCCTTTTCTGATTAACATCTTAGGTTGAAGCCCCATCATTTGTTTATAGGAAGGCCAGGAATATTAGAAGTCTTGTTGAATTTAAACCTAGACCATGTGAGAAAAGCACTAAAAGATGTGAAACTAATTGTACATTTTGTATATTTATACAGCAAGTTGATAGTTTTTATTGCCCTTATTTAAAGAAGATCATTAAAACCAGTGCAGGGGGTGACTAACACTAAAAAGTAATTTACAGGGCGCAGTGCAATGAATGTGATGCATTCTGTGTGGGCAAGACTGTAAATAAACTCAAGCGAAGGATTTCATGTCATCTGTCAGAAATCCGCTCTGGATGTAAAAATAATGCACTAGTCAAACACCTTTCTCTTCATAAAAGACAAACAGGTTTTAAGTTCCAGATCCTGGATCGCATAGACATGGGTGATCTTGAAGGAGACACCCCGAATATCCTGGAGAAACATGAACTCATTTGGCAATTAAAGCTGAACTCTTAGAAAGCCTGGACTAAACTACTACTGTTAAATTAAAAGTGCACTGGAACTTAGAAAATTGCCACATTGTTTACATGACTAATTGTATATTATTTTTTTCTACAAATTGGTTTTAAATACCATTTTAAATCATTTGAAATTTAAGTGTATATTTTGTTTCCATCATTATACATAGTTTTTTTATTTTTTTCTGGTTCTCTTTTTCCACTTTATTCAAAATGATGGTAATAACAATACTAACTAATTATACAATTATATAGGTTTTTAGGGTTCTTGTGCACAGACCTGAAGTCTAGGATGAAAGCAATCTTTGTTAACAATAGGTTATGAAAATAGAAACTGATTTTTACATGCAAAATGTATATGTATATATTTATATATAATTTCTGATCGCAAATGAACTAAGGTTGATATATTTCCAGCCATGTAGTATATTGCCTTGTATAAAATCAGAGACTTAATCTACTTAATTTGGTTAAATAAGATGTACCATTTAGGGCTATATATTATTATGACAGCTACTAGATAGGGCAGGACCAGCTCGAATATCACAGTGATGGGGGAAGGGATGTGAATTTAATATATGTACCAAATAACACTTTGTTTTACAGCACAATAAACCACTCCTATGCCTGATAAAAAGTATATATATTTATATATATATATATATATATATATATATATATATATATATTTATATTTAGAAAGCTTGTGAGGAAATTACTCTATTTTTGTTTTACATGGATCGCTTGTCTGTGTACTTAAAGGATTTTCGACTGGAAACAGACTGCCTGCCTTGCTTGGATTACTTTCGAATACTTAGTAATGCTGTAGAATTATATATTTTCTATTATTACTTTTTCACTTGACGAGTTTACGTTCACCACTTCTACTACTATTGTCTGATCTCATCACACAAACTCAAACAAATGTAATAAACATATTAAAGCACAGAAAACACCACGCTGGACACAAAGTTGAGATTAGATTAGCGCTTTTGTTTATACAAAAAAGATAAACTTCTTCGGATAAAATACAGAGGAAATAGGTGCTTAAATACACATACAGAATGACATCATATCCTGTCAATAAAATCACATAAAAAACATAAAAAATGTTCTTACTACAAACTTGTCCAATCCATAATACAAGAAAATACATACAGAATAAATACTTTCTATCTATTTATATGTATATTAATAAATTATTAAACTGAGCATAGACCCCTATCTGAATAATGCTCTTAATTTTAATAAACTGGTAATGGAGATGGTGTCATTTAATCCAGGGGACACCGAGGAATTGAGTTTCAATTGCCAAACTAATTCCATTTCTTCTAACTTCAAGGGGGAAGGACCCCCTCTACCATTATCCAGAATGTTCTCTATAACTAGAAATTGGAAACTATGGTTAGGGAACATTTTAACATGTCTTGCTAAGGCATTTGTTGTATTACACTTGGAAATAGCATAAACATGTTCGTAAATTCTATTTTTGATGGCTCTGTTTTCCCTACGTAATACACGGGGCAGTCACGACACATTGCAAGGTACACAACCCCTCTCGTATTACAATTAAATTTATCATTAACATGAAATCTTTTCCCAAGGACCTCAAAGGACTTGGTAACACAAATATGTTTATACATATTACACGCCCCACATTTTGTCATACCAAAATGTGGTCTATATTTTGCATTTTGTTGTAATTCTAAAATACTTTTCAAATTTCTCCCTTTCCTGAAAGTTATTTTTGGAGAAATACCTAAACATTCCCTCAAGTGTATGTCTTCCAAAATGAATGACCAATTTTTAAAAATGATTGTCCTAATCCAAAATGCATCATTGGAAAAGGTTGTGATGAAATTTGTTCCAATGAAATCTTCACCAATTTTACTATCCGATGTTGTTGTTAAAGCAGCTACATTGGAATCATTTACAATAATAGATTCTTCTTCCAAATGTCCACCTAATGTTTCAACTGTGTGTCTCAAAATGGGTAAAAAAATACCCTGTTCTCTCAAATGAAACTTCTCTCAGAAGTTCATTAATTAATGAACACGGGTAACCCCTAGTTGTAAACATATTCTTTAATTACACTCCTCTACAAAGTCGCATTCAAGTGTCAACATCCTAGCTGCCCTGACCAATTGCCCTTTCACTACCCCCCGTTTTTGATGTAGGGGGTGGCAGCTGGAAAAATGAAGGAAGGAGTTAGAATAAGTTATTTTTCGATGGACTCTGGATGTAAATATACCAAGTTCATAATTCTTGGCTACTAAAACATCTAAATAATTAATAGAGTTGACCTGGTAATCATATGTAAATTCGAGAAAATCAGTGGACCCATTCATTTCCGCCATGAGTGAGTCCGCTGATTCTCTATCTCCGTTCCATAGGATAAAGATGTCATCAAGGTACCATGTATACCAAATGGCCTTCTCTTTAAAAATGGGGACTTCGAAGAGAAATTTCTTTTCCCATGCTGCCATGACTGTATTGGCGAAGGTACCCCCACAAAGGGAGCCCATCGCTATTCCAGTTTTCTGGAGAAAGAATTTCCCATTAAACATGAAAGAATTATTCATTAGAACAATTTCCAATAAGTATATCACCACATCAATATCACAACCTGCCATGCCTTCATTCAAAAGGAAGTCTCTCACTCAATCACATCCTGTATCCTGTGGGATACAGGTATAAAGATCCCTGACATCTATAGTCAGGAAGTTTAACTTATGGTCAAAAGAAACCCTATTAATGCTTTCCAAAAATGCCCATGAATCTTTACAGATTTGTTTCTGATTCTTTAGGACCTCTTTGAGTTTACAATCAATATATTTTGCACAACCATATGTTATTGTCTCCCATCTATTATGGGTCTCAGAGGTGGATTATTTAGGCATTTATGTATTTTCGGTAGTCCAAAAATTTTGGGATGATTGGGTACACCATTTTTAAATAATGAAATAACTCATTAATCCTGTTCTCCAGAAATAAATTGCTAATGAATCCATTAACTCTACGATATGCTCCATTGATCTCATTAAGTGAGACTTCAACATAAGCTGGTGAATTTAACATATACAAGATTTTATTATTGTAGTCTTCTTTATTAAAGAAAACCAGTCCACCCCCCTTATCAGGTTTGCAAATCCGAACATTTGCATATTCTAGGGTGTCCAAGATGTCTCTTTCCATATCTGTCAAATTACTCCCTTTATTTCCTGTTTTATATGATTTTTGCAACATACATCGAATGTCATTTTCACATATCTTTTCATATAGGAGAATGGATGGATGTAGCGGTGGATTAAAAATACTAGCAACCTTAAAGTCATTTACCAGGCTTGAGGTGTTTTTAAACATTACTTTTAAATTTAATTTCCTGGTAAAAAGCTTAAGGTCAATCAGCGTTTTTGCAATATCACTGTTGCAAGTGGGGACGAATGTCATACCTTTCGCCAAAATGTCAACAAGTGTAAAATCTGGTACAAAATCAGAGTAATTGTAGATCTTGAAATCACCTGTCGAATTTATTACAATATTCACCTTTTTATCAAGGCCAACATAAACCCCCTGATTATCAGAACTGGAGGCATAAACTATTACCCTTCCTGGTATGGGGAAGTTAACAGCTCTTATTGAGCTACTGACTTGACGTGTTGATACTCTCGCAAGCCAGGTTGCGGGGGTTCTGGGATCAAACAGCGTTGGTATTGTGACTGGATATGGAGAGGCGAGGATTGGTTGTAGCAGCAGCGTGGCAGCCAGGAACTTTTGTGACCAACAGCCTAATGCAGGCTTAGGGAGGCTCCCAGGATCGAATGATCGGGTGAACTCGAGGGTCGCTTTTTCGACAGTCGTTCAATCGAACATTGGCAATACAAATTTACCTACAGCAGGACTTTTGAATGGGGTTGAGGTGCCGAGTGGATCTGGGGCATTAAACAATGGGCCCAATGCTAATTCAGGTACTGTTTCCTTTATTCCAACATTAACAGACTGGCTGAAGGAACCTAGCAGTTTTCTTCACAATGCTGGGTCTGACTTACGTCGAGATGGTGGTGGTAGTGAAGATTCTAATAACTTAGCCAACAATTTAAAAACATTTGACATAAAACTTTTTAAGTTCAAAAAGCTACAAGTTGAAGTTCAATATTTGAAAGAATGTAGCTTAAGGAAACAGATTTCGAAAGGCCTAAGGCAATGGCGCTTTCCCAATGGACTTACTGTACAGTCTGATTTTCACAAAGAATTATTGCAGTTGTTCGATACGAAAGGACGGAAGTTTATTGACTGTCTAATTAAACATTATAATGAACAAATTTTGATGTTACAATCTGATTTAACTTTGTTAGACAGTAATATTAGAGCTGATAAAGATTTTGCAAGGTACAAATTCGATTTTCTGCGTGTTTTTTCGAGTATTGATAATGCTTTGTGTAAAGTGAAAGAAAATAAAGTGAAAAAATTGAACAGGGACTCATTGGCTTATAACAAAGGCACAGCTTATCCCTTACCTAAATCACAGGTTGGGAATGGGTTTAATTATAATGTAACGAGTGGTGAGAATAATGTAAATGTGGAGTTTGGGAATGGTGACACTGAATTCTCTTTTGAGTCAGGTAATAATCAGAATGAACAGTGTGATGGTGACAATAATGTTAATTCACCTATCAGGAGAAGTGAAAGGCTGGCCAGTAGGGGCAACAATAATAATCATGGTAATAGTGATACCAACCAAAGGAATAACTATAACAACAGTAATTCTTTTCAGATACGTGGGAACAAAACTGGCCAGCAACATGTTCTCAGATATCAGAATCAGAAGAAGCGGAAAAATCAGAACAGGAGGAAGAGGTAATAGTTTATGCCTCCAGTTCTGATAATCAGGGGGTTTATGTTGGCCTTGATAAAAAGGTGAATATTGTAATAAATTCGACAGGTGATTTCAAGATCTACAATTACTCTGATTTTGTACCAGATTTTACACTTGTTGACATTTTGGCGAAAGTTATGACATTCGTCCCCACTTGCAACAGTGATATTGCAAAAACGCTGATTGACCTTAAGCTTTTTACCAGGAAATTAAATTTAAAAGTAATGTTTAAAAACACCTCAAACCTGGTAAATGACTTTAAGGTTGCTAGTATTTTTAATCCTCCGCTACATCCATCCATTCTCCTATATGAAAAGATATGTGAAAATGACATTCGATGTTGCAAAAATCACATAAAACAGGAAATAAAGGGAGTAATTTGACAAATATGGAAAGAGACATCTTGGACACCCTAGAATATGCAAATGTTCGGATTTGCAAACCTGATAAGGGGGGTGGACTGGTTTTCTTTAACAAAGAAGACTATAATAATAAAATCTTAGATATGTTAAATTCACCAGCTTATGTTGAAGTCTCACTTAATGAGATCAATGGAGCATATCGTAGAGTTAATGGCTTCATTAGCGATTTATTTCTGGAGAACAGGATTAATAATGAGTTAATTCATTATTTAAAAATGGTGTACCCAATCATCCCAAAAATTTTTGGACTACCGAAAATACATAAATGCCTAAATAATCCACCTCTGAGACCCATAATAGATGGGAGATAATCAATAACATATGGTTGTGCAAAATATATTGATTGTAAACTCAAAGAGGTCCTAAAGAATCAGAAACAAATCTGTAAAGATTCATGGGCATTTTTGGAAAGTATTAATAGGGTTTCTTTTGACCATAAGTTAAACTTCCTGACTATAGATGCCAGGGATCTTTATACCTGTATCCCACAGGATACAGGATGTGATTGGGTGAGAAACTTCCTTTTGAATGAAGGCATGGCAGGTTGTGATATTGATGTGGTGATATACTTATTGGAAATTGTTCTAATGAATAATTTTTTCATGTTTAATGGGAAATTCTTTCTCCAGAAAACTGGAATAGTGATGGGCTCCCCTTGTGGGGGTACCTTCGCCAATACAGTCATGGCAGCATGGGAAAAAAATTTCTCTTCGAAGTCCCCATTTTCAAAGAGAAGGCCGTTTGGTATACACGGTACCTTGATGACATCTTTATCCTATGGAATGGAGATAGAGAATCAGCGGACTCACTCATGGCGGAAATGAATGGGTCCACTGATTTTCTCGAATTTACATATGATTACCAGGTCAACTCTATTAATTATTTAGATGTTTTAGTAGCCAAGAATTATGAACTTGGTATATTTACATCCAGAGTCCATCGAAAAATAACTTATTCTAACTCCTTCCTTCATTTTTCCAGCTACCACCCCCTACATCAAAAACGGGGGGTAGTGAAAGGGCAATTGGTCAGGGCAGCTAGGATGTCGACACTTGAATGCGACTTTGTAGAGGAGTGTAATTTATTAAAGAATATGTTTACAACTAGGGGTTACCAGTGTTCATTAATTAATTAACTTCTGAGAGAAGTTTCATTTAAGAGAGAACAGGGTATTTTTTTTACCCATTTTGAGACGCACAGTTGAAACATTAGGTGGACATTTGGAAGAAGATTCTATTACTGTAAATGATTCCAATGTAGCTGCTTTAACAATAACATCGGATAGTAAAATCGGTGAAGATTTCATTGGAACAAATTTCATCACAACCTTTTCCAATGATGCATTTTGGATTAGGACAATCATCTTTAAAAATTGGTCATTCATTTTGGAAGACACACACTTGAGGGAATGTTTAGGTATTTCTCCAAAAATAACTTTTAGGAAAGGGAGAAATTTGAAAAGCATTTTAGAATTAAGACAAAATGCAAAATATAGACCACATTTTGGCATGACAAAATGTGGGGAGTGTAATATGTGTAAACATATTTGTGTGACCAAGTCCTTTGAGGTCTTTGGGAAAAGATTTCATGTCAATGATAAATTTAATTGTAATACGAGAGGGGTTGTGTACCTTGCAATGTGTCGTGACTGCCCCGCATATTACATAGGGAAAACAGATAGAGCCATCAAAAATAGAATTTATGAACATGTTTATGCTATTTCCAAATGTAATACAACAAATGCCTTAGCAAGACATGTTAAAATGTTCCCTAACCATAGTTTCCACTTTCTAGTTATAGAGAACATTCTGGATAACGGTAGAGGGGGGTCCTTCCCCCTTGAAGTTAGAAGAAAGGGAATTAGTTTGGCAATTGAAACTCAATTCCTCGGTGTCCCCTGGATTAAATGACACCATCTCCATTACCAGTTTATTAAAATTAAGAGCATTATTCAGATAGGGATCTATGCTCAGTTTAATAATTTATTAATATACATATAAATAGATAGAAAGTATTTATTCTGTATGTATTTTTTTGTATTATTATGGATTGGATAAGTTTGTAGTAAGAAAATTTTTTATGTTTTTTATGTGATTTTATTGACAGGATATGATGTCATTCTGTATGTGTATTTAAGCACCTATTTCCTCTGTATTTTATCTGAAGAAGTTTATCTATTTTGTATAAACAAAAGCGCTAATCTAATCTCAACTTTGTGTCCAGCGTGATGTTTTCTGTGCTTTAATACTATTGTCTGATCTGATTAATATACAGTGATTAACTAGAAATATATGGACTGAAAATCTTCCACAGAGAGAAGTTTCTCGCACTGTTTTGTTTTTAGACCCACTACACTTTAGTGGGTTATTTTGAGACTTCGGGGATACCACGGAGATTTACTTGTTTTTTGTTGGATCCTTGGATATGAATGCTACACTATGAAATAAGAATTAAACGATTGCAGTTTCAAATAGTGAGTTATTGGGGAGAAGGTTTAGGGTTGAATTTTTGGCTAGGATGCAAGATTTCTTTAATGGCTTACCAGAATTTTTTAGGGTTGTGTTTTCTGTTGTCCTGAAAGTTGTTTTAGTATAGTTTGTCTTCATTTGTGTGCTTTGTAGTATGGTTCTGACATTCTGAAATTTGAGATTGTGGTGTTTTGTATTGTTATTTTTCCACATTTTTCCTGCATCAGCATCCTACTCCTTTTGGATAGTTAAATTGCATTATTTTTTTTTCAGTCTCTTCCTTGGGGTGCACAAGGCTATGTAGGATATTCAGGAAACTTGTATTTAATTCATTGACAGCATCATCTAAGGAGAGGATTTTTAGGATGTTCTAGTTACCAGATGATAGGGTAGTAAAGATTAGTTCTGGGTTAAACCTGAACAGGTTGCATGTTGTTTTATAAACATGCTGCTTAAGTGGATGTGAGAGATGTCTGGTTGTATGGATTGGAATATGGTCACTGAGTGGGATACCTGTGGTGGTGAATTTGCTAGGGTCTGATACTAGGATCTAGTCTAATAATGAATTTGATGTCTTGCTATGATTTGTGGGGCTATAAATTATTTGTGCAAAACCATACAAGTTCAAGCTAGATGTATGGGAGTTAGAGGTTATGTTCAACTGATTGATACTATCATCACCTAATAGTATTGTTTCCTTGTAGAACTGTTACAGATATACAATGCAAGATATCTTCCAATGTAGCTATATTGTCACAGAGGGAAAAGGACAGTTATGTTTATTTATTGATATTTATTTTCTGGAAAGTAATATGAAGTTCTGCTGAAATGAATTTTGATGTTGATTTGTTGTAGGAAGAAATGAGGTAGTTATTGGGGAATATTAAAGCAATGCTACCACCTTTCCTCTATATAAAGGTCATCATTACAGGTATTATAGCCAGAGGGTACAATTTCGGAGCTGTTTAAGCTACGTTTCAGTTATAGCAATATCAAGCTTGTTTTGGGTAGTCCAGGCATGTAGTTCAGTAGTTTTACTTCTTCTGCTTCTAATATTTGTGGCGGCAAAAGTTAAATTATTGAGGTTGGGGTTTGATACTTGTGGGGTTAGAGTAGTGCGTAGAAATATAGTGTGTGCAGAAAAATAAATAAGTGTGCAGCACAGAGAACAACCAATCACAAAGTATCCCAGTGCAAAATTAATCCAGCATACTATTGAGAGTGCTAAGACAAACAGTGAAGGATACAGTAATGCCATTATGAACATATTAGTACTTTAGTTATAGCTTTTACAGAGTGCTTCAGTCACATCTTCTCTTGCCTTTATACCCAGTTTCATTGTAGATTTAAAATATTTTAGAGTTTACATGCCTTTTACAGCACTAAGAAGTTTGTTCAAGGAATCTGATGTAGAGAAGACTTTGTTCCCTATTGCAGACTTCTCATTTCCATCAGAAGAGGCTATTTTATAGATGTTAAGCAGAAAAACGGTGTGCTTGAGCTCTTTCCTACTGGAATCCAGACTTCACAAACCAGTTCATGAGTAGCCCCATAAAGTCTCTTCACTATAGGCAGCCAAAAAGCTCAGTGATAGTTCCCTATGGACTGGTCGTTGAAAATGAACTGTAGTCTTTGGTTATTGCAGTCTGTAATAGACACAATACATTTTTGCTTGAACAAAATGCCAGTAAGATGCTGTAATTCATTTGCACTAAAAACCAACACCCTCCTAATGACATTTGTGTATACAACAAAGGTGAGTAACAGTCAAGTCAAACTCCCTAATTAGCTAAAAGAGGTAACATTCTCCAAAGGCCAGTCATAGCCTGTGTTAAAGCAGGCATTTTAGTTCCAAGTCTAGAGTGGCAAGTACTTCACTTTTTTTTTATTTTTCATCATAAGATGGTTTTTGCTGGAAGCATTTGCATATACAAGTCCTCAGGCAAGTTAGATGAGAGATATATTCATAAGACTGGTTACTTCCCCTGAAATCTAAATCAGTATTTAGAACTGTACTAATGTACTTTACATAATCCAGGATGTGGTATATAGAAAAAAGAATAAACTCCCCAAGAATCAAAAGTGTGGAATGCTGGAGAGAATGGAACAAGCAATGAAGTTATTGTATGCACCCCATCAACACAGTCAAGTTATAGCCAGATAAGTAACCTTCCTAAACAGGACCATAATCCTTTGCGACAGGCACCAGGACTATTCTCGTTAGCACAGCCTCCTTCACTTTGCAATGAACTGCCAGATACATAAGCTAAAGGTACCAAGTGTTGTAATTAAAACACAAAGTAAAGCTGTGTGCGCACGCACATGTGTAAGTAGGCTACAACCTGAAAAGCATTTTTGTGCGAGTTTGCCTGCGCGTGTAAGTACAGCACTTTAATTCAGCAGCAGAGTGATGATGCTTATGCAAACAGGACAATTTCTAAATGATATAGTAATGAAAAGATGACAGGTGAAATGGCACCATATCAACCTGCATGTCAGGTTTACAGCTACCCATTATCAAACTTGCTAAAGGTCTTTAAACAGGCACGATCAATAACTGGATTAAATGGCAGTAATCACAAACTTATTTGCACAACAGAATGAACAAGTCACAAATTCCACAGACACAGAACCAGTTTCATTTAAACTCATGGTCCTAAAGCAATGCATTTGACAAAATTAATGTAGTGGCTCAACTTAAAACTAACAAATAAACTTTACAGATAATAAATGTTAAAATTCAAGCACACACAGCTGTATACCATATGTTTACCTATCTGACGGATGCGTCTTCAATGATAATGAAAAATTGTTACTCTCTCAGCTGAATATATGCCTAAAATATGTATTTAATTGGGCAATAGTAAAGTGAGTTCCTGGTATTAAAATGCATTCTGTTTACTATTAGAGTGAGATTTTCATGCTGACCTGACTGCCTATGTGCCAGTTCTGTTTTTAAGCTTGCAACCATACTATGTACATCAGAGTCCCTTAATTCCATTCCGCTAGAAGCGTTATCCATCTCCCTTTGTCAATTATAGCCTAATTAACAAGCTCTAGTTGCACTAAAACTAGATGTAAACTACAACTCTTCTGCAGGGACCGCTTTCACATATTAAAATTTAGTGCAGTCTATTAATTCTGACTACTCACTTGACCCTTAGATTTAACTAGTAGACTATTTACTGTAACAGCTTTCAGTCAGCTTAGATTCCCAACTGTACCCTCATTGTAACAAACCTCTATGCCCTATAACTTAGCCAATACGTAACATCTCAGTCTATGCCCTATAACTTAGCTAATACATAATCTCAGTCTAATGACCACATGGTCATGGCACAAAGTTGTAGTGGCATTTTTTAAATGCTATCCAGAGTTTATTAAATAACTTAATACCAATTCTGTTGATTAATATTACTAACAAAATAATTTAGCCTTGTGAAATTTTTTCTTTGGGTTTGGTCAAACGTTCTTCCTTCCTGCTCAAAAGATATGGCACATTAAATGCTCATATAACATCTTATTTCAAATTATAAATACTCTCATTTATGCATATTTATAAACCTCATAAATTGTTTCATTTTGTACAAGAGTATTTTTTGCATAAGGGACTGAATATGTTATTTGGTTAAATTCTTATACAAGAAAAGATTTTTGTAATCTGTGTTATGGGTATATGTTGGAAGTCTCCTACAGCTGCTAGTTACTTTAAAAATGAAATTCCAAATTACTATCTGTGATGCCTGCTTTTGGAAACAATACATGCATAACAAAAATAAAAGTACAGTAATTCTAACATTGTTCAAAATAACTTTAATTTCCTCTATAGATATTGTTTATAAATAACAGGGTCCTAAAATTATTGGCCTGTTTAAACTTGTGCAGGAATTTGCCTCAATTTCACCTGTTAATGAACACAGAGAACAGTAAATTCAACTGATAGCAGCTTCACTTTGAATTTTATGTGGATAAAGGAGTTTGGGGTTGGCATAATGGTTAGTTTACCTTGCAACCAAAAGTTTGAGTTTGATTCGCATGGTTTAATTTCTCCAAGACTTTTGAGTTTCTAATACCATGATAGGAATGCATCCCTAAGTTCATGAAATTATTATTGTTTCAGTCTTTGATGTTAGCCAAAAATACTCTGGAGCAGCTGCAATGTGCCCAGAAATGACCCCTTCTTCAATTCATATGGAATTACATGTATTGGTAGCATACTGAAGTACAACTGTAGATTCTTTATTAAACCCATTCTTCCTACTACTGTTGGAACTGTCTAGGCATCTTTCTTCCACATTGCTCTTGTTTCTACCTGCAAATCCTAACATTTTATGACTTTGTGTCTATCTGTACATAAGACACTAATCACTGGGTGCAGCAATTGCAATGATCAGTGCTAGTTTTGTCCTTTTTTTCATGAAGCACTACATCTGGTTTATCCACATAATTTTGAACTGTTGGTAATGGATGATGCCATGTGATATATTCATCCTTTTCTATAATGCTATGTGGCTCATGTTTCCAATGCTTCTCAGCTACTTCTATATTGTAGTGTTTGTACAATCCCCAATGCAATAGTATTGCTCCGTTATTGTGCCTTTCAGTGTACAGGCCATCAAGAAGTTGAGACAGTTCAATTCTTTTTTACAAAACCTACATTGGTCTGTTTCTCCCACAACTCAAATGGAGTTTGTAAATCAATGTGGGTGTAGTCCACTATCCTGGCCTATTAACCTTTCACCTTTGGGTTTCAACTAATCTCTCTCTAACCATTCCTGGTCTCTCTCTAACCATTCCTGTATCAAATCCTGATCAACATAAGGTTTGTTCCAGGAGATGTTGACTTGCCACTAAAGTTATGGCTTTTCCGCATTTCTTTACTTTTCATCTGGCCCTTAAACATTTTTTTTTGTTCGTTTTTTGGTACATTCACTTGCTGTCTGATTTTTGTCTACATCTGTTTTGATTTCCATTCATAATTCACTAAGGAACACTTCTGCTAAACTAAGCAATGAGATCTTAGATTTACTCTCCAGGTTTTCAAACTTTCACTATGTTTGGATCCGATGAGGTCAGCAGATATGCATGCAGTCCCATGACTGAAGATCTATACATGTAATCAATTTCGAGGAGGCCCACACCTCTTTCACAGGGAAGAATGTATAGTCTTGGTATGCACTGACTTTTACATATCATTTGATAAATGTAAAGCAACTGATCAAATAACAATTGGGGCCAGTTCATAGGTGTTTACTATGCTAACAGCCACAAGGGCCTTCTGAAGTCTAGCCATGCATCCCAAATCTCTGACAAGTTCTGATACACTTGATAAGTGTAAGTAGTGGCTTAGAAGATGAAACATTTACCAGAGGCATGAGAGATGAAAAATGTATAGGTTGCCTGCATCTATTAGACATAGGTGCCAAGCCAGGGATGAATTTCCTGTTCCCCATCCAATTGTCCAAGTTGCACTTGAATTGGGTTAGAGAGGAACTCTGCATCACATGGATGAGGAGCATTTTCCAGAGGTGGGGCATTCTTTGGGATACATACCCATCTTTCCAGTAAGTCTTATTTATCACAGTCAAGGTTTAAGTCTTTTGAATGGATCATACTGGTGCTGCTTGTTTTGCAAATATGGAGGATGCCCAAAATAGGGTCTGACAATTCCCTGTACACCAGGCATAGATCTCCCCTCAACAGCCTGTAGGAGACAGAATACAGGGATAAGGCCTTGAGGTGGTCTGCATAGCACATTTTACTTACACCAGGTATTCTTTTAGAATCTGTGAAAGTTCCATTTGTTGGATCTGCCTGGTTAGGTAAATACCAAAAGGCAGCATTGTACTCAATAGGTCTGATGAATGCTGAATACAGTGGAACGTTGGTTTGCTTACTACTCTCATTGGAATTCTGCAGTACAAGTGATGTACTGAAATCTTCACCATCTGAGCCATGCTTCACATCATCCGGAGAAAACAGCTTCAGCAGGATCAAGGGGAAGGGGCACACATCCCACCACCACTGGTAAGGTCACAGCCACATACAGGTGAGCAGTCAATGGGGGGAACCAGCAGTTACTGTGGGTGTAGGCATATGTAGGTATGCTAAATATGGCCTTGCATTAGCTAAGAGGCAATGCATAGCACACTTGCCACCTAAACGGCTAAAAATCTTCATCCTACGCACATCCATACAGTAACATTGATGCTGGGCAACACTCAACCTTTACCTACCCATGTAATGGCAGTATACTCCTAGCAGACAGACTTAGCCCTGAATTAAAACTGTAGCAACTGTTGGATGTATAAGGCAAGTGTTGAACTTGGAATATTAAAAATGTGTAATGGTATAAATGAATGGCATATCCTTGCATACTGTTACTTGGTAATTAAGTAAAAGGTGGGTGAGTTTTACAACAATGACTTCAACATGCGATAGCAATAACTTGTGTGAATACATGTCCTCTGTCAAGTAATAGGCCTCGAGCAAAGATTTACACATTCACCTCTCAAAAGTACTGATTGTCAGCAAGCGTACTCAGTTTGGCCTCATATTTTTGCACTGATAAATTAAAGAGAAGTTAGAAATTAATGACATTTCAATTTCAGACTTCAAGTCCCTTAGAAAATCTTAATAGGGAAGCAGAAACTGGTTCTCAACTGTCTAACTTTGCAAGACCAAAATATCACTTATTGTTCAGCCTTTATGCCTCTTTATAACTTGGTCCAGCTTTGCTGCTAAGAAAGCAGTACAATTAGCAAAACAGCATCATAAACACAAATATACTAAGCACCATGTCAGCTAAGTACCCAAAGCAGACACTATGCTTATGTATCCCTGAATCCAAAAGACAAAACAAGTATATGGCAGTTATCACTTGCATAGGGTGTTGTGTGGGGTGGGGGGGGAGTTCCCTTTTTATAGTGTAGAGTCAGGCCTGTGAGCACTGTGAAGATGCAAATGAGGTGTAAACTCATTAGAATTGTTGAATCCCAAAAGCTTGGCTCTGTGTAACAGATGTAAACATGGTGCAGACACTCTCTCAGTGTTTGTTGCTAATGGATTGCAACTGTGCAACAACGTGTAGAAGTAATTGTATCAAATGTTTTAAATGCGAGTAAACAGCATACACTTCAGTTTCTGTTCAGTAACATCCAACCTTCCCTGCATTTTTTTGAAAACTGTATATTATTGTCACTTAATATTCTCACACATTCTAAAGACAATGATACAAAATGCCTTACAGACTACATGTCTCAGATTACTGCTAAGATAAGAAAAGAATGAACACCATAAAGAGATAAGACAGAGTTGCATTTCTGCAAATAGTCATAAATGGTTGTGTGATCACTCAGTGCACTAGATCTGAAATTAATACCAGTACAAACAAATCAGAAGTGTACAGGTGCCGTATGTCTTGTTGATATTGTGGATGATTTTGGACATGCCTGTGTGCACAATGATTTTCATTCTCTGCTGCAAAGCTGTTTCTGTAGTAAAGAAGGATAAGACACCCTTGCTGTGTTTTGAAGGTTCATTAGTGTGAGTTCAAATTCAGACTCATGTAAAAATCTTTCATGTAAACTAAAATCTATTTTCTAGCATTTAATTTATATATGTCTTTTTTTTTAATGCCAGTATTTGTGTGGTGACTGGCTTAGGGCAAACACAAGAAATAAATACAATAAATGTCACATAAAGTAATTATTTTACAATCAAAACATCAACTACACCTGTGTGTAGCGCATCTAGTAAACATGTTCATCCAACACAGCATATAATATCTGTGGATCAGGGTTCTCAAGTCCCACCTTTGTCTTTTAAGGAGGATACCCAATAAACACTACTCACATGGCTAAAACAAGTTTTAATTTGCTCGACTTCTTTGCACAATGCTTGCCATCATGCAAATTAGAATAAATGGCACACATGAAGCAGACAGAACACCTGTAGACAGGATGCAGATGTTCTTAATTTCAAAAAGGATACATTGTTATAGTTTTTGCTTTCCATCACACAACACCAATTAGGGACATTGCATAGTTGTTAGCAACCATCCCTGACAGTTGCAGGTCCAAAACACCTGCAGAGAGGAACCAGTCAGTTTCAAAAGGGATACTTTCCATCAATTCATTTGGGTACCACACAAACACAGTAAGTGGCACTGCATGGCAGTTAACACATAGAAGTTAAAAATGAATAGGGAAATATCCAACTGTAATTTAACTATTCCTGTGGCAGCAGGGGTAAGTGTAGCAATGCAATACTGTCATTCCATTTCACTTATTAAATGTTACATAAAAAGTTAAAAATAAGATGTATAGCAGTGAACCTCAAATTATATGCATGACTGAGGATATACAGACTTTCTGTAATTGCAATTGTGCTACCTGGCCTTGGATGACCTTTTGACTTAGACTCATTCCCACATGAATGTAGAAACTATGACCTTGTCAGTTCACACACATACATGGTTAACCCATTAAGCTGCCATGTGTATTCATATACAATTTATGATTATGTTTGAGAAGCACTTCTGTGGCAAAGATGGAAAATCACTGCTGTGGAAAAAACTGTTTTGCCTTATACACAAGTTTGAATCTTACATTGTAAAAGTCAGTTTTATCACTGTATAAAGCAAAACCAAAATTGTGTCAGGTCATGAAATGCATGTCCTCAGTATGTCTGCAAAGTGAAACCACCTAACAGTTCCAACAGTAAACAACCCTCAAACTATTGCCAGCTGTCATATTAACCTTTCCATTTAAAAATCTGCTTTTCACTCTGGCCCTGTTGCTTTTCAATTAACATTGTACAAATGAGGTTGGCATCATTGTTTGGGTTTTTGCACTACTACTAAACAAGATAACACATTGGTGGGAAAATTATTATTAGCTATTGCTGTTCTGTCTGGTTAGACATGTCTGGTGGTAGAAGGAAAGGTGCCCAATTTAGGGTGCAGAGGTGGGGTGTTGTGGAGTCCAGAATCTTTAATGGACTCCTTGTAAAGTGCCACAGCTAAAAGCTTTTGCAGGGGGGGGGCTATAATGGCTCCTAGTACAAGTCGGAGGTTTGGAATTGTCTGTCCAAGGCTGTCTCCAGCGCAAATGGCATGCCATGCCCTGCAGAACAGTGTAGGCATCACTAATGGGCTGAAAGGGCATAAGAGGGATATCCTCAACCAGTGGTTGGAAGAGTTCAGAACTAGTAACATCTCACAGTTGTGCAAGTGTACTAATAGAGAATTTATAACAGAAAGCTACATATAGGCAAGATTGGTATGCATAATGCTCTTCTGTTCTCTTCATTTCACAGCCTGCAGAAATTACTATGAATACAGATGCCCATGCTGAGCATCTAGAGACCGAGATGAGAGAGAGGTAAGAATGCAGCACAAGAGAAGTGGTATCGTAGCTTTTAAATTAGTTTCCTACATAGTTGTAGCAAAGTAAGCATGCATATCCCAACTCTAAAAGAAGCCATGCATGTGTAAGTCTGTATCCCAAACCAACTGTAGGAGTCAAGTGTAAGAATGTACTCATGCATTATGGGTTCAAATAACACAACTACTATAAGATTGTACAATTCTTTAAAAATATTACATACATTTCTAAACAAGTGGAATAAATACCCTGCTGTAAACTTATTCTGTATAAATTGGTTCAAGCTTATCTGCAATAGCTGTACATTGCAAAGATAACTTTGAGCAATCCTTAATTATAGCTTGTAGTTAAGCATACTTAAATGTAACAGTTCAGATAAAATACATTTATTATTGTGATGATGCATTGTACACAACATAGGATGGTTCTAATTTTCACTTCTCTCATCCCAACCCTCATTTTTTTTTTTTTTTTTTTTTTTTACATGTCATCAAAATGTTTCCATGTCATCCATCTCTAACAAATCACAAAGTACTTCACAGCACAGGGAGGCATGCCAATCCCAGTGGCTCAACCTGCCACTGCCCCCACCAGCTCCTGCACTGATGCCCAGCACACCTGAGAACCAACCTGGCAGTACTGCCTCTGTTGCCCCTGCACTATCTGCATTCTCAAATAACACTACCCTAGCAGCTGGTGCTGTGGTATGCTCCAGGGGTACTGGCAGAGGTGGAGATATGGAAATGCCAGGGTTGGTGCATAGGGTCATGCACAACACCACAAGGGCACGCCTACACTGGTATGATGGGCTGCTCTTCCTTATGGTCTGTAGGAGACATCAAGCACTGCTACAGCCAGTGGAGTAAGGAGACAGTAATGACAGTGCTGGGGGTGAGGAGTAGATTCTCACTGTCCCCATGCTTGACAGGTATGTGCATCTATTGTCCTGTCCCCAACACCTATCATGGTGTTCCACAACCTTGTGTCCCTCACCATCCTTGTCATGTCTCATTTGTCCTGTCTGCATCTGCTTACTCACCTACTCTACTTACCTAACCCAGAAATACTTCTATTCCCTACCAAACGTTCCTCTTACTGAAGTAAAAAAAGGGCAACTTTCCTACAAAATATCATCCCCTACGTAGCTCTCCACTTTGCACACATCTTCCTGACATACTTGATTTGGTGTTATTCGGTATAAAAACATGACTGCATTGTCACTCCTCTTTGAGGTGACCATCCAAATTCAGCTAATATTCTGTACATATTTTCATTTTACACTGCTGAAGTGGATAACTATTGTTTTTTCTTACCTCCCTCCTGAGCATTCCTATATTGCTTTCCCTTTGTTATTCCCCTTGCTTGCTCCCCGTTTTATCACTTTCCTATCTACTCCATTTTAACAGCTTTAATCTGGTCAAAAAATAAAATCACACACAAATAAAAAAGTAATGGAGTCCTTCACTTTTTGGCCTCTGTTTGCACAGAATTTGGCATTGCCCAAAATGCCAAGTGACTTAACACTGCGCTAAGGTAACACTAACATACAGTGAATGTGGTATAAAGAATTATTTCATTGCATTATCAATATTTATTTTAAACTATTACACACACATGGGTTCAAATCCTAAATCATGTGTGTTCCAAAAGAAATGCGTTTATGTATTCACACTTGCTGCCACAGTATCAGCTAAATAGCAGCTATGTTTCACACTCCATACTGGGAACTCAATTGTCACAATGAGGCTCACATTTGTTTGCTGCTTAACTATGTGCAAACAGGGCAAGCAGTAGAAATATGCATCTCGCATGTGCAAAGATTTTGCCATCAATCGTGCAAACCCGCTGCTCAGCATTGCACTATAGAAAGTGCAAAATAGCATGCATCTTATGTTTACTGCCCATTTAATCTTCATCCCATTAAGTACATGTAAAAAAACAAGCAGAAGGCACTTTAGAAAAGAACACATTTATACTACAGCAATCTTACCTCCACCCATGCG
This sequence comes from Protopterus annectens, assembly GCF_019279795.1. Classification (NCBI taxonomy): domain Eukaryota; kingdom Metazoa; phylum Chordata; order Ceratodontiformes; family Protopteridae; genus Protopterus; species Protopterus annectens. The sequence continues at coordinate 1,094,162,889 of NC_056743.1, read as the reverse complement.
CTTCAAACTTGTTATCTCAGTACTCGCAAATGGATCAAGTACACTATATAAACAAATGCTGGCGTATACCATGCACATTTTTATGGCAATACACATTCAGATTTTCCAATACTTGTAGTAATGTGGACAACTTGTTTGCATATAGTTTGTAAAACTGTCTCAAAGTATACCTGCACACTGAAAACAAAACCGCAAGTATTGCACACTCAATCTGGTAACACAAAACTTATATCTTGACAATTGGACATGGTTAACTATCCATTTTGTGCAGGTCTCGCAACATCTTCTCTCCAACATTCAGTGCTGATATCCACTATAAACTGTCCTGCAGCCTTGTAAAAGTCAGACTTGTGCCATGGTGCATGCATAAAGTATTGAGTTCTTTAGTCCATGTACTTGGGTAGGGGTTCTAAACTCACTGCAGTCATCTGGTATGTTTGTGTGCATGTGTATCTGTCTAGTCATAAGAGCATAATTGTGTATCCTGCAGTTACGACTACAATCCTATGAAGTACCAACATTTTGACAGTTGGACATGTCTATGCATGCATTTCATGCAGGCCTCCCAACATCTTCCCTCCAACTTCCAATGCTGATGTCATCTACCATAAATTGTCCTGCAGCCTTGTAACAGAATTGTGCTGTGGTGCTTGCATAAAGTACCGAGTTCTCTTGTCCATCTACTTAGATAGGTAGGGGTTCTGTTCTCATTGTAGTCAAGTGGTGTGTGTGCACACTTGCTTGATATTAGAGAGCATTTTACAAAGGCATGTGGGACACTATTACCATCTTCTCCTCACCAGACACTGCTGATGTCACCTATAAAGTGTTGTCCAGCACTTCCCAAGTCAGACTTGTGCTGTGGCACTTACCTTAGACATCTTTAATCAGTTTACTTACCTTGGACATCTTTAATCAGTTTACTTGCCTTGGACATCTTTAATCAGTTTACTTGGATAGGTAGGGGTTCTGTTCTTACTGCAGTCAACTGGGGTGTGTGCATTTGCCCACTTGCTTGACATCAGAGAGGGCATTTTCACCAGCATGTGGGACACTATTTACCATCTTCTCCTCACCACAAACTGCTATCACTTATAAAGTGTTGTTCCACACTCTCCAGGTCAGACTTCTGCTGTGATATCAGTATAATACAGACAATATCAACGCAAACCAAAGATTGCTACCACTGCCATAAAGACACAACATGAAAAAAACGGGGATTTCTTACATTATGAAAACAAATGCACATCCAATCATGATGCAGACATCACACTGCTATCAGACCTGTGTGTGTGTGTGTGTGTGTGTGTGTGTGTGTGTGTGTGTGTGTGTGTGTGTGTGTGTGTGTGTGTGTGTGTGTGTGTGTGTGTGTGTATATTTATATTATGCGACCTGTGTAGAGGTAGATGGTATGTGGAATGTCCACCAGCATGTGTCCATAGTGGTAACTACTCCATTGTATGCAACTCCAGAGTATGTGCAGGACATCAAAAGCCATAGTACTTCCATAGTTCACAGACTTAATCACACCAGTAATTGAATATAATGAATCCATGTACGTTCTTACACATCTTCCAGGGATGCATAATTCAAGTGTACCACCTTTGGCACAATGAGCTCCAACACATCTTATTGGCCATACCTAGGTATTTTTTTGGTTGCATAAACATTAGCCTGATGGTGCAGTACCCTCATCAAGGTATTATACCAGATACATGTGTAATACTTGTTCTGGTGATGCACAGAATACATACATAACTGTTTGACAACATTGATGGCATGAGTTACTTTTGTGACGGTGCGGATTTTACCATATATATGACATGCTCACCTGCCAACTAGCCTGGATTGATCATAATGTCTTGTACAGCTATAGCAGTGTCCCTCTTAACACCTCCAGCAGATGTTAGTGTCAGGATGGTGTGCTTTATTAACCTCAATAGTTGGTTCATGCAGAACCACCTTTGATCACTCACAATCACATATGTTATGACAGACATGGGATTATTGGTGGTATTATTCTGATATTGTCCATTGTGTGTGCTTCTGTTTACTGTTTTCCATGAGCCTGTAACTGTGTCACACTTTGAGACCTATGCTGGCATTACAGCCATATTCAGACAACTCATTTTACACAGCTTCCCTATATGCACCTAACCCCTATTGTACATAACATCCCTGATAGATGTCCTCGCCATTGCTCATGTCAGGGTGCTTATATTGCAAAGACACCTTCTCAATTGTTATTTCACCTTGTGAGACAATCACATAATATACATTTTCACTGTGCAGTCTGTACTGTATCACGTCAATATGCGATTAGTGTTCCTTCTACAACTGTCATTTACATGCCCTCATCTGCTGTACATTAAGATGAGTCACTTATCCTTTTCCCTGTGTTCATTCCTACAGTACATAGTGTCCCTGTTCAATACATACACTTCCCAGACTGTTTATTTTAAATGGCAGTCCATGTACCATTACAAATCATTTACACAACTTTTGTACAGAATGCCTGAAATGGGCTTTCACAATACTCACTTCAGATCATTTTCTTCTAAACTGAAAACATTCTTTAGTCTCTTTAATGCTGGTATTCCAAAGTTCCAAAACATCTTTTTGTGACACATCCTCTTTAGTTACATCCTGCACTATCTGCTGCCACTTTATATGGGAATTCATTGGCCCATCACTTCACACTACCCGCAGAGTTGCCACAGTTTCCTGTTCTTTCCCTTGCAGTGAAACTGCAACTAATTTTTTGTATTTGTTTCCAAGACTCCAGAACATAGTCATGTGGCAAGTCAGCAGATGCCTCTTGTTCCACCCATTTCTCCTTGGTTTGGGGACTCATTGTGTCATCATGCTGTGACATTACCTGTGTTGGATTCTCTTCACTAAATCCTTCACTGGCAATCTGTAACTTCAATTTATATTTAACTTCATTACTAATCCTCATTTCTACTTTCCCCATTTGTTTCTTTATTTTTATATTATGAAAGTTTCCATACCTGTGTGCCTTTGCCTGTATTTTCCTTCAAATATCTTTGGAGATGCTCCTTTGTACCAATTAGTTTTGCTTTTTCCTTGGTATAAATATTGCTCCATATCAGATCTCTTTCCCACGTTCTTCAGATCTCTCCTGCTCCACCTGCTTCTCTTGTTCCATACTGTGGCATTACCTAGGTTAGCTTTTCTACACTATATCTTCCACTTTGCAGGTATTCCATAACATCAGATTATTTGTTTAACTTCTGCCTCAATCATTTGTTCTACATTCCAATTTTTCTTATTTTATTGCATTTTCAAATTTTCCATATCTGGATGTCTTTGCCTGTATTTTCCTTCACATAACTTTGGAGCTGCTTTGTTTTTGTATTGATTAGTTTGGCTTTCTCCTTTGCATAAATATTGCACCATATCAGATCTTTCTTTCCAGTGTCCATGTTTCATTTTTAAACCTTTCAAAAATCTAAATTTGTTCTTTATATTTTCGAACTTTCTTTCCCAGGCAGCCTAAAGTTAGTCTACGTAATGTTTTTCATGCATGTGAATAAAAAACAAAGGCACACCACGACAATCTAAGCTAACTTTTAATTCCACAAGTAAGCACTTTCACATTCCTTCAGATGCTTCAGACGTTAAAATACAAGGAAGATGAACTTCTTAAATAGTGACAAAACCATTAAACCAATGAAATTGCTCTCTTAAAAGCATTAGTGTTTTAAAGGTACAAAAACAAAGGAATCAAAACTCTTGATTTATACTCCACATAAAATGTATGTGTAAATGCATTCAAACCCAGATAACTTCAAACTCTTAGAATGAAATGTTACATGTGTTCATGTATATACACACACACATATATATATATATATATATATATATATATATATATATATATATATTTAATGCAAGTGTTTTTAGAATGATATTTTTTCAATATATGTATGTTCTTTGGTTGCAGAGTTTGAAGTTATCTGGGTATGAATGCATTACACATACATTTTATGTGGAGTATGAATGAGGAGTTTAGATTGCTTTGTCTTTGTACCTTTAAAACACTAATGAATGCTTTAATTGAAAGTAATTTCATTGGTTTTGTGTAACTATTTAAGAAGTTCATCTTCCTTGTATTTTAAACTCTGATGAAGCATCTGAAGTGAAAGTGCTTACTTGTGGAACTAAAAGGTTAGCTTTGATTGTTGTGGTGTGCCTCTGTTTATTTGAAGTTTCTTGGAGGGGCACTTTATCCTGGAAGTTTTCATTTTACTGATTTTTCATGCACGTGTTGAATTAATGAATGCAAATCTGCATTTCAAGCTTTTGACCATTTTCTTTTGCAAGTATTTTCATTTTCTCAAATTTTTCTGTTAATCTTTCTGAATATTATCTATTTAGATTTTTGCATATTATCAATATACAATTTCTTCATCTTCAATAGTTCATGCCATCATGTTTATGCCTCGTTTGTGGCCTGTCAGGTTTTTGTGGACTACTGCTTCCCTCTGCTGGGAGAACCTCCACCCCTCGCCCGTGCCTGACCTAATCCTGTTGTAGGAATGTGTGTCTAGAGGATTCTAAACTATTTTTTCCAGTCTTGGCACCAGTGTGCACACCATGATTGAGAACTTTATCCTGTGACTTGTGCACCCAGCTGTCTTATTTTTTAACCTACATCTCTCCATGATATACATTATATAAGATATATATACACACACGTCACGTCTTGGTGACAATTTGTGGAAACAAGTTGCAGCACGTAAAGGCACCAAGACTTCAGGACCAATTTAGTTCAAGCAATATTACTCTAATTTTCTTGCTAATTTCATCTCTCCATTTGAATGCCTTGGGGCATTGTCTGATTATAGGCTAAACATTTCATAATATGCAGACCGATTGCGTAGTATTTTTGGGTTTGGGGTTGTCATAATAGTTAAGGTGTTTACCTTACTGACAAAAGGTAGAGAGTTTGATTCTCACCTGCAGCAAGCATGGTTAGGCTTAAAAATGCCCAGGGATCATTAGCCTGGTAATCTCCTATGAACCGATAAACATGATTATATTTACTACCAGCATATTCAAGTGATTCATAACCACTTATAACCTTCTTCACATTTACCTGAATAACTACCAGGAGAAAATGGAACTCTCATTAAATCACAATCATTTTACTGCTCTCCTGCTTAGATATGCACTGCATTGAGCATAAGAAAGTTGTACAGCAAACCCCCCATACACAGTTAAAAGCTTTGGATGATAACTTAACCATGATCTTTCTATTCCTGTTTTTCCAAGTAAACATCATCCTTAACTTTTTAACACAAAGAAAATTGCTATGGCAAGCATACTATATGGCAGTATGCATGGTGGATTATATCTCTGCAACATCCATACTTCAGATCTTAAACTGAGGCCTAAACTGGCTGAGTTGGTGGTTGTAAAAAAACTCCTAGAACAGAGTAGAGAAGCTCCTTAGTTCCCTTTGCCAAATTGCCCCTAGTTACTATGAATACCACCTCAGGGCACTAGCTTAGTTTGGCTAACTAGGTCAGCAAAGTAGAAATAAAACAAATAAAAGAAAAATAAGGTTTCAAACTGGATATTCTAGCAGCATAAAATTGAGTCCTCATTGCAAAGAAGCTGTACTAAGCACATTCTTATTCAGAACTATGTATATATCGACCAAGTATGAGAGATGCCAATGCCTTTAATGAAATACACTGGTTGCCGTTTAGTTAAATGAAGAATTCCTTATCCAAGCAGTACTTCTATAAAACTTAGGTAGTCATTATGGTAACATATGCCTGCTAAGGACATTTGAAACTAAGAGTTTGGGTGACCTGAAGTTCTAATAATTCAGACAGTTTCCAAAGGAATACCTACAGACAGTAAAACAAGAAATTGAACTAATGCTGGATTTATACTAAGGTAAAGCTTTGCATAGTGTCTTGCATAATCTTTGTTTTGGGTATTGAGCACTGCAAGTCATAAATCATGAGGGCTACATAATCAGCATGCACTATAACTATATGATGTCACAGAGAGCTACAAAGCTTGACAAACTATCTTGTGACAAGTAAATGCTTTCCGTCAGTTCTGCATTGATGCAGCATGCATAATACATGACTGCATAAATAATGTACATACCATAGTTAATTTCATTTCATTTTTTCTTCAGGGTTTTGAAATGTGCATGTGTTGCACATCAATATTGCAGTAGTTCTCACTTCGCACTTGTGTTCCACCAATATGCACTGCCTGCTTTTTTATAAAGATATCAAATGGACAGACATATCGTCATATTCTACAAGGCTTGCGGAAAGTCCACAATATATTTTTTCTGTCTTATCTCTTCATATTCCTGCTTATGTATGGTATTAACTATATATTAAGTAAAGCTAATTGCTCAACAGTATATCTTGTTCCACAAGAAAACTATTACTACTCTTTTTAATTTTGTATATATAGAACAGTGTTGCACTGTGGAATATAATATATTATATATACTAATACATTTACCAAGAGCACAGTGTCTGAAACTTAGTTGCCTTGTAGTTTAATAATTTCACTTCACTTTTTGCAAATACTTGCTGACAAGATGTGCATGAAGGCCTGCTACATTTTTTAAATGAGTGGCATATGTTTCATTAGGAGTTCAGCAAAATGAACTAATCCCTGGCATTATTTAAATACGCATTTTTGTGCACATTGCCTAGATTGCTTTGTGCTAGTTCGAACTACAGTGGGGTCATAGAATTCTCTCTCTATCTCAATCTATATATCTATAGATCTCTATATCTATATCTCTATACACACATATAGGATCACTTCAAAAGCTCGAAATACTGAAATCTTGAATTTCAGTATCTCGACCCCAAAAAGACGAATCCCCAAAATAGCGAATGTTTAGAAGCGTGAAATTTAAAACCTCGAATACAAGAGGTTTTGAATTTCGCGTTTCTAAAGTTCTGCTATGGCCATATATTCAGGTAAGTGTGTGTGTTTTAAGGGGTTTGGGTAGGGGTTGTGGTGTTTGTCAGTGTGTTTTGTTGCTGTAATATGTTTGTGCGAAGAGAAAGTAGCTTGTGTGGTGTGTGTGTGTGTTTGTATGTAGTGCGACCTTGCAGTGAGAATATTAAAGTAGGGGGTGTGGGGGGTTTGCCCCCCACATAAAGGTGCAGGGCAGCTTGCTCCCCGGTTGATATGTAGTAGAGTGATTGTGTGGTGGATGGTGTGTGTATACATGTAGTAAAACTAAAAAAA